>NW_009605564.1:19844-100500 GCF_000690535.1 Cariama cristata | reverse complement strand
CTTCAGGCAGCGGAGTTCGCCAGAAGCCTCCGCTGGAGCTGCAAGAAACGCGTACAAAATTCAGCTAGCGCGCTCCGCTTGCTTTAATTGGCAGAAAGAATTCCACGGGATTTGGCTCCAATTCAAAGTCGTGGGTAAATACGTGACATCTCAAAAGCAAAATGAGGAAATTCAATTTGAAGCTGTTTTTCAGAAGTTATTTGAATAATAATCTTTCTTTAAAATAATAATAATAAAAAAAAACACTTAAAAAAATTTTTTTTCCCCTCTCATTCCTTATCATAGCAGTGGAAGGAGGAATGGGAAAAAACCCCAAAAGTGTACAGAAGAGACAGAGAAAAACTACAATCAAATCTAGTTTGACTGTCCTTGAAAGTGGAAAAATAAATTAGTTGAAATGAAACTTGTCAACTAAATTCACAGTGTTTCTAACAGTTCTGGAGGTAACAGTATCTGCAGAAGTAAAATATTTTATCTTGGTGTAAGAAAAAATACTACAGGTTTGATCCTGATAAATGGTGTATAAAATATGCTTGCTGTCCTGACCAGCAAGAGCAATGCAAGTGCTATTTTTAAGAGTCATGGGTTGGTACACAAAGACAGGAAAAATATGCTGAAACTTGGGAAGTAATTTTTTGAGCACTATGTGGTTTATATGAAGTACTGCAAGCCATTTAATTTGTTAGATACATCCGTACTCCACAGCATCTTAAAATAAATCAATGATCTCTCCGTCAATGGTGATGATAAGGTGACCAGTTCTAGTGCATTTGCAGAGGGACCACATGAGTTCGATGTTCATATGCCAAGAAATCCAAATGCCTCAGTTATTCATTCACCTGTTGAGGGTGACCCTAGTGTTGCAAAGATTTCTTTGACCGCCTGTATTACAGCTTCCTTTGCTTTCCTGGGAATGTTTGTAAAAAATAAGCATAGTCCTGTTGAAATTAGGAGCAAGTTTTAGGGTTCATATTTACATAATTTCTCTCTACAACTTAAGAACATAAACAAGTAAAAGGCCTCTAAGCTGCCCCTGAAACATGGGAAGGTGTCCTCACTTCATTCCTGAGAAAAACCTAGAAGCAAAGAACCCAAAAGCTACGCCATGTTCTGTTTCATTGAGCAAGGTCACAGTAATAGGGAAGATTCTGCAAACAGGTATAGGAGGATACACATCTTACAGGTTATTGATTGAATAATTGATAAGTCCAGCAGACAGTAATTATAGTGGAAAAGGCTGGATGTCAGGATTTGTCAGTTATATCTGGAGGGGCTGGAGCAGATGTGAGGGGAGACTATTTAAGTGTGACCCTGGGAAGTGTGGGAACCACTGTAGGAGTCAATAAGTGCCCCATAATCCACTGACAAATACTTGCTATGTTTGTTTGGTTTTTAAATTTCAAAGAGTTTTGCTTAAAGAGTTGTACATCATTTATAAAATCCTCCTCTCGGTTCAGCTTCCTTTTATTTCCCTCTTTTTTTTTTTTTTTTTTTAAATAAACTCATTCCTTTGGAAAGCTTGAAAAGGAAGTTTGCTTTCATTCTAATTTGCTTTTTCTCTATTATGTATGAACACTGGGCAGATTTAGCAGGATTGCCAATGCAGTCAGACCTGCAGCTTTGATATATTTCCCTGGAGAAATATCTTTGTCTTGAGGAAAAAAAAAAAAAAAAAAGATGTAGAACTATGCAGACTTTTCAAACAGTTATTAGGAAACACACTACCAGTCAAATCAAATTCTGAGCTTGCTAACCTTCACAGTGTACCTTTAAATTAACTTTGCAGCCTGGAAACATACAAACAAAATATTTTAAAGAATTTATCTAAAGAAGCAGCAGTGGCAAAGTGAAGATTTGCTGCACTGCTTCTCTGGTGCAAGGTCTGGAGGGTGAAATCCTGGGGGGCATCCCAGGCCCGGGGCAAGGAGGGTAGAAGAGGCCTGGTTGGGAAGCTGGGATGAAACCTGGTTTTCTTTAAGACATTTGCCAGCAGTGGCGGTGTGTGAAGCACAAACAGGAGGCTCATTTCGCTGTGCTGGCTGAGGTGGGGTCCCCTCTGGCACGCCAGCTGGGCAGGCTGGTGGGATGCTGCAGCTCAGCCGGCCATGCGTTCCCTCTCGCAGCTCTAAGGCATCCATCCGGCAGCTCAGAAAATTGCCACTGATGTCAGGGAAAGTTGCCTTTGCACTGGAAAGGATGAGGAGCGTGTACAGGAGGGGCCTGTCCCCTTGGGTGGGGGCTGCCTGGGAGGAGCTGTCAGCAGGGAGATGGATAACCCCTCCGCCACCCCCGCAGCCAACACCCATCCATGTCCTGGAAAAGCAAGGAAAGATTCAGAAGTGCAGCCAGATCACCACTCATCCCCTTCCTTTTTGCTTGTGGATTTAATCCACATCGACATGCTCCTAAAACATAAATCACACTTTGTTCTCTGGCTGTCCTCAGGATTTGAGCTCATCTAACTTCCCCACCTAACTAGGCACCCTGTAAAATTCACGATGGCATGTTAGAACTTTCAGAATATTTTTTAAAGGCAGTTCAATATAACTTAAATCCATATTCCATGTTTTTGTGCAGAAAAACAAAAATATCCCAGCACAATTTTTTTCTAATTTGTTTTATAATTTTAATCTTGGGCATGAAAACACATATTCCCTATTCACTTGCAGATTTTACTTTGGCTTAAAAAAAAAACAAAATACAGAGGGTCAGGTCTGTGCTGGTGAGTCTTAGGAAGGCGGCGAGATGCACACGGAGGAGGGACCCGGCCCTTAAACAGTTTTAGCTGCTCCTGCTCAGCAAAGCTGTTTAAATCCCCGCAGGGGCTGAGCGCAGGCAGGCAGCAGCCAGCATCTCCCACAGCCACCCAACGCCGAGGAGAAAGAAAGGGGAAAAAAAAAAAAATAATAATAAAAAAAAAAGTGTCTTTTGTGCTGCTGCACAGAAACTACTGCCTGTAATACCACAGCCAGGCATGCTCATTGCACAGCCAAACAGCAAAATAGTAGCATTGTTAAGCTAGATTGCTGAATTTCGTTAGTTTCCTCGCCCCCCCATCCCCTCCCCTTATACACAGAGGTAAACCCATGTTTTTATAGAAGACAGAAAAGGAGACTTGTTTAACTATTTTTCAAGATTTTTTGTAGAAGCACAGAACAGCTTCTGCAGGAGAGAGATGCTGCTTTAACTCTCTACCAAACTAGATGCAGCTGTCACAAGTTTATTTTTTCTTTCATATTATTTTTTGCTAATTAACTTTGGATCCTTCTAATAACAAATAGCACTCCTGGGACCCATCAAAACAGAAAAAGAACATCCCACATGACTCACCTGCTTTATAGTTTTATTCCAAACTCTAAACTCGAACCAATTTCCTCAAAACACTCCCATCTTTTTCTAAATCGAGCCTGAAATCCACTGAAAAGCAAAAGTCTTGTGGCAAGAGAGTCCCACCTAGCTCAGTTTTATAGCCAAATTAAGGAAAAATAGATTCACCTGGTTTTGCCTCAAAAAAATCAGGTGATGTTCATCTATTTCAGATAACTATAACTTTGAGAACTACCTTTCCTTTAAACTTTGGGGATTTAAGAGGTTAAAACCCCCTATTCGTCAGAACCTGGCAGAATAGTCTAATGAATGCTGTTTATCTCAACATCAAGTTTTATATAGCTCTCAATATAGCCTTAAAGACAGACAAACCAAACCGAAACAAGCTTAACATTTCAATATTCCAAATACATTTTGTTGCATTTTCATCCAGTTAATGCTGCCAGTGAATCTAATTAACTGGACACAGGAGGGCCTTTATGAATGGAATGTAACATAACCATACAAAGTAATCTCGTTACATTGTAACAAGAGGTTAAATACCACTTCCTGCTATGTAGTAGCTGTTAAGTATAGTATTGATGAAAAATATGCTAATAACACCTTCTGAAAAGAATAGCTTAGTTCTTGTTAGCTAATCTCTGCAAGCTGTTTGGTAAGCTGCTTTTGTGGTATGGTTATGTCACATGCACATCAAGCAAAACTATTCTATTACGTCTATCACCCTGTTTTAAACTAAAGTTGTGTGGTGTGTTTTTTTTTTTTTTTGTTTTTTTTTTTGTTTTTTTTTTTGTTTTTCCACGGGGAAGATTTACATATATATACATATAAATATATAGGCAGACAAATAACCAGTGTTTTGATCTGTTCCCCAGCAGCCTTCCCACCCCCCTGCTCTGCCTTCCTCTAGAGGCACTGGGTATGAAAGGAGCTGCAGGCCTGGGGTTGCTGACTGCACCAGGGCCAGCCGCACAGAATGAAGCCAGAGTTGGAAACAAGGGCCTGGGGTTGGAACCCAGTTTATGCTGAAACCCCCCAACGTTGCAAATCCGGCTTTTTATACAGACTTACACAGAGAAATGAGAATCGGGCTTATTCTTTCACTTGTAAATCAACAGAAACCTGCTCATAAATCATTAATATTTGCATCTGGGGGACAATGATTAGTCAAAGCTCACAATTAAACCTGAAATTTTAACTTAAGAATAATGGCAAAAGTGTTAACTGTTTTAAATCGCAGCAGCTGGAATGGATTTTCACAGTCCCTGAACTGATTTGCAGTTGTATTAGTCGATCAGCATCTTTCATTAAGTGTCTATAATGCAGGCAGGGACATCATGCTAAGCCCCTGTGTTTCTTCTGTGCATGGGCCCATCTTTATCTGGAGAGTAACGTTCTGTTTTCTTTTCTCCCTCTTCATTTCCATAAACAATATGCACAATTCTCTGAGCCATTCAGTCTGCAAATAAAGGCAGAGGGCTAAGTAAATTTGCTTCACACCAATTATTTTTGTGAGGTCACCGAGTTAAGCATTAAAGAGTACTGCTGTGGATGAGCACTGGGGAACAGTATGATTTGTGCTATGAACTGGACAAAAGCACTGAGTGCATAGCAGAATATGACATTTATTGGGAAGCTTTGTTCCACGACTTAACCAAAGAATAATCCTTTTCTTTTAACAGCTACGAATTACTCATTTTACCGCATAACCCAGCTGCACTGTAAGTCATTTTTGGAAGTCACAGCACAGGAAAGAAAGTGAAAGATATGTGATTTCAGAAAAAAAAATAAATAATTGATTGCTCAGTTCAGCACTAAGCTGTTTTGATTCTATGCACAGTGTGAGGGTGAGCAGTCGTCAAATTATTGTTTTGTGTTTTTAAGCAAATAAAATTACAGAAGGAAAAAACATTTTTAAATAATCAGAAGCTGAGTGAAGAGCCAAGACTCCAGCTGTTGTGGATTTGCATCACTCGATTGTCACACTTCTCACAGCCGCTTACACCAGTGAGAGCCTGGCCCCACACCTGACTGTTTACTATGTATGGCTGGCTTGTGAGCAGTAAGTAACTGTGACAAAATGCTCCGCACATGAGTAATTGCTGATGATTACATTTCAGACAAAGGACTCAGGCTTGAACGAAACAGCAAGGCAGTATTTCTCCGATGGAGGACAAAATTAAACAGTGGTTATATAGCTATTAATGGAAGAAGTAAGTCTTAAAGTCACTCTACTTGTTTCAGGATGCAAGGTTAGAGACAGACTCTGACCTATCAGGGGATTTCAAAACTCAAACGTGATTGTGCCTGAAAAAATTAGAGATCAGGCTCAGGCTAGAATTGATGGAAATTTGATGTGGAAAAATCACTGCAGGATCTGATACTTTATCATGCTTCCTAGGAGATAGGCCTAAAAAGTGGTACCTGTGCTGGCATTTTTAGTAAGACTAAGTTGCTGTATTTTTGGACACTATTCTGTTACAGTAGAACAGAAGTGACTATTACATGTATCGATAAAAGGAAGGCAATCAAATTACACGTTTGATTATTTAGTAAAAAATATCTTTTAAACTATACATCTCAATCCAAATAAAGCACATGGCATGTCCTTTGAGACTAGATGAAAAGCCAAATGTAACAATGGCATGAATTCTCACTGCCCGAGTCTATTTGTGCCAGAGAGTACCCAAAATCAGAGATTGCTCCCTCCATCCCCATTGGAGATTTCCACCACCCTCAAAGGACCAAAGGAAGGGAAAGCAGGAGTCTCCCTGCACTGGGCCCGGGTGCAGTGGTGCATCCTACGGGGCTCCCGCTCACCGAGACTGCTCCCATCGCGTTTCCTATATAATTGCCCCAGTGAGTGCAGAGCCACACACGAAAATCAGAGAATAAGCCAGCTCCTGTTCTGTTTAGGGGGCTTGGAGCTGGCTACAAATCCTCTTTTGTAGCAAGCTTTGGGTTTCTTCTGCTCTCTTTTTAACTGGCACCCACTCAGCACCTTTGGGCGACATGCGGGTATCCTGGAATGACAGATCGTAGCAGAGTGTTTCTTATCAGAGGCACAACAGCATTTGGAGCCATTTGTTGGTTGGGTTGTGGTTTGCCTTTTTTTTTTTTTTGGCCAGTCACTGTATCAAGCTTCCCCCAATTGCTTTAATTAACCATGTAAATGACTTTTCCCTCCTCTTAAATATGCTTCAATTCCGGGTGCTGGGTGACCATACAGGCTGCTTATTGTATACCTGAGTTGCACTGAGATTATACGGCCAGGCGTGCAATGGAAATATCACAATGAAGAATACTGTTTGGTTTTATTAACAGAGAATGTCTCCTGTATAAAACCTGACTTCTTAAAGAGAGTTTTTAATTTTTTGCTATTTTAATGCCTTCCTTGTTTTTATGAATATAAATGATTACACCTCTCTCAAAATAGGAACAATCGCACCGGTGTAAAGCCTCATTGGATCATCTCTTTGCTCAGACAGTGAGAGTATCACTTAATTACTGTCAGACAAACCTATCCCTCATCCATTTACAGTATTTAAGTTAGTAAGGGCTGAAGCTGATCAATACACATGAGCCTGGTAAAAGATGTCATTTTGTCATTTACAGTAAGAGACAATACAATGAATGCAATATTTGCTCTTTTCTTGAGATGTCTGGGTGTCAACGATAACATCCAAGGTCTTTGCCTTTGTCACAAATATTTGATTGTCTCTTCAGCACCCTCAGTCACTAATAAACACCTCGGACATTTACTGGCTGCTGCCCATTTTCAAAGCGAAAACAATGCCAAGAACCACACATATCCCTCTGCTGCAGAAAGTTGTGAAACTCTTCGTTTCATTTTTTCCCCATCGTGCTGAATAACCCTCTTGTCCCTTATGTCAGTAAATTTGAGTTCCTTTACACTCTCCAGATCTGTGTAGACCAGGCTAACACGACTAGTGCTGACAAAAGGACCAATGCCTCCAGATATTAAGCATGAGCAGTGCTTGGGGAAAAAAAAAAAAAAAAAGAAAGAAAGAAAAAAAGAGTTTCGTAAGTTGATTAGCGTCTGCTTGGAATTTGGTGCTGTTTATTCAATCCCGGGAATGAATGGGGAATTTTCCTTGAGTCATCTTCCTATTCTCTAGTGCTGCAGATTAGTATGAGCATGCAGCCCAGGCATGACATTGCTGCTTTTGAGGGGAACACAGTTCTGAAATAAAAATAGCAAATTCCACAGTTATGACTCCAGTAAAAGTTACTCAGGCATTTAAATAATGGGACTTCCTACTCCCCAGATATCTTCCTTTCTGAAGAATTGTCTCAGGAAGGGATAGCATCAGGGATCATAAATTGTCTTTTGGCTTTTCAACACTTTACAGGCTCCCATGCATCGCTAACAATAGGACTGGGGAATGACTCTTAACAGCTCATTAAGGCTGTTTTTGCCAAATGCAAATAATAAAAAGGCCTCTTAAGAGGCTGTCTCATTTTTATTCAGAAAACCCTACAGAATATAAAAAGATGCCATAAAATGGAAATGCAATAGAAGACCCAGTGCAGTTATCTTTGGTGTCCTTTGAAAGATTTCCAGGCTAACTTCAAAACTCATGGGCATTTCTGGTGGATTGCTGAATGATTCTGCTCTGCAAATACGATGGTTAATTCAGGAGGGCACTTAAAAAACAACAGATACAGACACTGTGCTGGCAACATACACATTTATCAGCAGTCAGGGAGCAGAAATAAATAGGAATGAGATTTTAGTGGACTTGCATCACATCTGACACAGTTTTTTAATATTAGTTCCCAATTCCCTTCCCCTGCTTTGGTCTGACTATAGGTCTGACTCTTCAGTGCTTTTGACCTTCCCACAGACAAAGAAAATACACTTTGGCTATGCATGAAACGCAATTTGGTGTCCCCAGACAGGAAACTCTCTCCCCATTTGTATGCTAAGTGTTGGACTAGAATTTCCTAGATTAGTGCAAGCAATGGCAGAGGCACCACGTCTGAGCATTTGCTGGAGTTTCACGGCTTATTGCTCCCTCCAGCCTCCTGCCTCACTACCTCCGTGCTCCCACTCGACTCATGTTGCTTGGGAGGCTCATTCCCAGGTAACCCTCCACCACCTTCAGCATCATCGCTGGGTCAGATACAGCCCCAGCACTCATGTCGGCATGCGGATGCTGGTACCCAAGTTGTCTGTGAGAGAAATATATCCTGAGGCCTAAAGAGCTTTGGCACTGATATTTCTTTCTCTTCCTTCCCAGGAAGATGCAGGATTCCGGCTTGATCAGCCTGTGATGTTATCACCTAATTTTCAGAGGTGTTAAACACCTAAAACTTTCCTTCATTTTACCAAGGGACTTGAATGCTCTTTACCTTAGTTAGGTCTCCAGATAGTCTGAGGTAATAATATGCAGGATTCCGGCTTGATCAGCCTGTGATGTTATCACCTAATTTTCAGAGGTGTTAAACACCTAAAACTTTCCTTCATTTTACCAAGGGACTTGAATGCTCTTTACCTTTTAAAGTTAGGTCTCCAGATAGTCTGTGGTAATAATCACTCAGATACCTGAAGATTGCTTTGGAGACTGAGATAGTCTATTTTGCACAGGCAGGCACTTTGGATCCATCTCCCTCTATTTTAAATCCCAATCCACATACGCACCAAAGTCGTTGGACAAAGATGTCCACTGAATAAGGTAATTACTCCAGCACAGCTTTAGAATAACTCTATGAAAACTAATAGAACAACAGTTTATATCAGCTGATGAACTAGTCCAATTGATTTACACAAGTGACCAATGTTAATGTATTTATAAGAGATTTTAGATTTACTTCCTTTCCCTCCCAGAAATATTTTCTTATCATATTGGCTGGGAAAAAAAATATTTTCCAAAATCTGAACATTTGCTTAAATCTGAATTATTTGAATACTGGCAGGTTTTCCTTATCTTTATTATAATCATTGTTATTTATTATGTAATGTAATAACACTAGAAATCCCCCAGTGAGAATTAAGCTGCTGTTGTGGGAAAGAAGTCTGTTACCAGAATTCCCCAGAAGCTCACTGAACGTCGCCATGGGGAGCCTGCAGTCTGCAGAATTAGGACTCTTCATAAATTTGCTATACTCTCTTAAATCAAGCTTAACAATTAACAAGAAGATTGCACTTGGTAACTTCTCTTGAGTAAGGCTTGCAAAAGAAACGAACCAAAAGAGAAATCCCAGTGGTAAGGCTTGCAGAATTTGGCCCAGACACGATCCATCTCTGGGAATTATTCTTAGGCCAGTGCTGGCCCATGTGAACTCCTACATCACCTTCCTCAGTACTTACCTTTGTACTACCTGAGCTAGTAGGGTCATCTCTAAATCTAGGTTAGGTTTTCCTGAAAAAGAAATAGGGAAGAAAAAAAAAGAAAATAAGCACTTTAAAAAAAAAAAGAAGAAAAGAAAAAATATCTTTGGTTTGGGGCTTTTCTCTGGTATAAAACTCGAGGAGGGATTTCTGGCTGTGTCCCATACAGTTGCTGATGTTATGCCACACGCAAGCTTACATTGTGATTTATTGCAGTTTTCACTACCTTGGCCTTTCAGAGTGGAAGGGACGGGCAGACTTGACTTTTTAAAATGCAGATGAACCAGAACCTTGAGGGGCCTTGGAATATTTTCCTAACTTCCTGAGAGCCCATAAAAATGTGTCTCTAACTTTGTGTTATGATGGGAGACCCCCAAGAAGCAGCATAATGAAAACTGGCGCTGAGCTCTTAAGCGCAGGAATCCAACCCATCTCCACACTCTTGAGAAGCTCGCTGCCTGGTAAGTTAGCTTCTCCTGAGCCTGCTCTCCGTGTTCCCTGCCCTCCCACATTTAAAGATTGCATTGATTTGATAGTGGTTCCTTGGCACTATGCCCTCTAAGGAAAAAGACAGTGGGGTTAAATTGTGAATAGCCCTCAGTTTTGAAAAACTGCTGAGCTCCACCATATGGACTGCTATATGGCAAGGAATATGCTTTATTGGCATTGCTTGGAGGTTTACAAGCAATCTTCTTGAAGTTTTAATGGTTGCTTGGGTGATTTATCCCATCTTGAGAGTCAGTGCTGTTAGGAGGCACCCAATTCTTGAGCTCTTGCTTTCCTTTATTATGAAAACCTTTAATCTTTCCTACATGTACCATAAATAACCTCATTATGGCCACACAGAGAAAATGTAACAGTTCCCATGTAAGTTTTGACTTTTTACTTAACACTTTTATGAGCTACTTTAACTTCACAAGGGGGATGCTTAATATACAGCAGCAGAAATTTGAGGGGTGAGGAGTAAGACCAAGAATGAAAGTGTCATATACAATTTTGTGTCTTTGTAGCAACTAAGTCCAGTGCCATTTTTCAGCCAGGACTGCTGGCATGACGTCAGGCACTCTTTGCTTCCTTGAAATTCTCAAGGGCATCTTGTGCTGCTTCTTCCAGTGAATGGTTCAGACCATTTGGTACCCCAGTATCTGGTACCTCAACCTAATATTTGTCTCTCACCACACTACTTACATCTGTTCTGCACCAAAGTGTTTTTCATGAAAAGAAGGAAGGGATACCTTTGGAGGTTGGGATGGAAGTATTGATAAGAGTTAAACTGAAGACAGAAACGTTGAGGTTCATGGCAGGAGTAACATTTACTTCAGGTTATCACCTGCATGTATTTAAGGCAAAATCCACAAAAACTGAAGGACATTCAGGATAAAGGAAAATCATGATAATCCTTGTAGCTAAGCTATGTCATCCTTTTATATCATCATTTAAGGAAAAATGGGGGATAATATCCTCTAACACATCAAATACTCCAAACCTCTATGGCTCCATATCAGATCTGTCTTTGTCTAGATCTGTCAGAGTAACTTTCTGCTCTTTGCCTCAGTTTATGTACTGGTAAAATGCAGATGACAATGTTTACTTCTCTTTGTGGAGAGAAAAATACTGTATCAATGATCAGCACTAATGCTGCTATTTTTTCTCTAGCTTTAGTGATTCTGCCTCAAGGGATTTTCTTTAACAAAACCTGGGCCCAGGCAAAAGAGTTAGCCTTTGGGACTATGTGGGATGTAGATCACCACACCCATGGGTGGAAAGCATGAGACAAATCTCAGATAAGGAGGGAACAATTAGAGAATTCAGACCGATGTTTCATGCAAAAGGACGTTTAAATTAGCATAAAACAGCAAAGCATATAGCTTGAGAGGAGGGATACATAACTGAAGCAAAGCTCTGAGTGCATCTCTTGAGCTAATTGCCATCTCAAAGACTGTAAAAAACAGAGAGAGGGGAAAAAAAAGGACTGGAGGGCAAATTACAACTTTGGAGTAGGGATGGACTAAAGTTAGAGGATGCATGTGAGAGTTATGCAGGGAATTTGCAAAGGGTTGGGCAGTGTTTTATGGAACATTTGCCCTTAAGTTTTAAATATGTCCTTGGTTGTGTAAGGGGGATGGGGAGTGCAGGGTCAGAAACACTTCTTCTTTTTTTGGATAGAGGACATTTGATTTGAAATTAAATAGAAGAAACATATGATGTTTAATAACAATAGATTAAAATAGACCATCATTTACTTACTCTCACAGCAATTCTTATGCCACATTGTGAAGACTAAAGCCGAGTCCCCAGTCCCACATACAACATTACACCTTTACCTGGGAGATTTTCACTATTGCTCAGTGCACAGACATTGCTCCCAGCCAGAAGCAGGAGCCCAGATCTGACAGACCAGTGGGAAACTGGCAAAACCGACGTTCCTGTATAACACTTCAGATAATCACAACTGGCTTAATTAGCAGCAGCTCATATCTTTTGGAAATGCATTAGTACAGAATGTAGAGGGGGATACTTTATCAACATGCCCAAAAAAGGTGTCCAGTTAAAACCTAATAATAAACATATATTGCTGAAAATTCCAGAGGTTCAGACTATTAACCCAATCCATTTGCTTTCTGTCCCACTTTGTTATCTTTTCTCACATAGAGACTGTAGCAATTTGGAAAAGGAAGCACCTTTTTTTTCCCTAGAATTACTTCCAGCACCTAATACAGTTGAAATCTGGGATATTATGAGAGTGCCTGTGTGCTCCTGCAGTATGGAATAAACACCTCGTATTAAACTAGGATTTTAGTTGTACTTTACAATTGCCATCAAGAAAATGTAGATAACTCTTTTTTCTCCCTTTATGAAGCTCAGTAAGGTCTATCTATGGGTGTAAAAGGGGCATGTGATGTCGGTAGCAATCTTTATTATTTTCTCTTCTCGTTCAGTGATTCTGGTAAAGGAACTTCAATTAACGAAACCTATGCACTGACAAGAGAGCAAGCCTGTGTGCATGTAGCAAAGCTGAGAAGCGTTGGCTTTGGAAGAAGCATGAGTGTGCCAAGTTATGGGAGCCAGCACACAATCCCTTCCAGTGAAGTTCAGAACTCAGCACAAAAGAGACACGGCTGGGACTGCTTCCTCACCTCGAGTCTGGCTTCTCTGGGTACCCCCAGGGAAGGGAGTAATAATCCTTCCTGCAACATAATGCAGAAAAAGTAACTTAATTTGCACTTACGGAGAAACAGTCTCTTTTGGGAAAAAGCAAACCAAAACAAAAAAAACCCCTGATCTCCATCGCAGGAGTTCATTCAAAGGGCTGCTTTAAACACATCTTCTTACCCTGTCAGTGTTCTGCACTGAGGGGTACACTGTGTTGATGTGAGAGATCTAATTCTCCTGGCACACACTAAACTTCTTACTGTAAGCGGTATACCTTGTCTGTGAAGATTTAGTCTTCAGAGGTAATTTGCTGGAATAAAGACAGATTATACAAGTTAATAATATATTATCAGATATTACTATCAACACAATCAGTTACCAACTTTAACGAGCTGATCTGACAGACAAACATGCTATAATCTCTCCAAAAATTAATTTTCCCTGTTTGGGACTCATCATCGGGTCCACCTGTGGCCTGTGGTTGAGGCCACACAGTCTCGGAGAATTGTTTACTTAACTCAGCAGCATATTCCCATAAGTCTGGGGCTATTTCCCAATTTTGACGATGATGTGGGGAGGGGATTGGGAGCTGATGATAACGGGATGGAGGAGATTAGGCAGCTAAGCCATCCATTTTAGTTCCAGTGATCAAATTTCACAGTCTTTATCTGAAGCACTGACTAGCTAACTTTTCAAGTGAGGGTAAAATGAGGGAGCGCAGCTATAACCAATAACTTAATGCATGTTGATCGCCACCACAAAATTGCCATCTATCCAAAGGTGCTGTGTCTTTGTGCCGGTGTGGGTATGTGTGCTTGAGCTGGAGAGTTTGATCTTGTAAATGTTTATTCTTGTTATCTGTAGAATTACTTATAGCAGAAAGCTCTGCTCCCAGTTGTGATTACAATCACAGTACTCGCAGTAAGCATCGCAGCAGAGAGATGAGGTTTGTAAAGATCAGCATAGATACCAGGGACTAGGTTCTGCTCTTAGGCAAACAAAATGCTTAAGGATTGAATAGCAAATGCTGTACTGGACCATTAGGTAGAAATTTCTTACCAAGAGGGGCAAAAAAAAAAACCCAATTCAGGAGAATTAAAAGTCAGTGTTGCCCAGACATTTTACAAGAAACAGTAAATGCTTAATACTATGGGTGCCAAATGCTGTGGAATACAATTAAATGTTATTAAGCTTTTTTACAGTAAGAGGGAAATCTTTCTTAGAAACAGTTTTTAACTAGCAGCTTTACTTGTTTATCCTCAAAAAGAAAAATCTTTACATGTTTTATTTAAATCTAAAAATGCAGCGTTATACATATTAACATTCTTTGAAAGCTCCCAAGAGATTTCCAGACCTCCCATAGGTACCCTGAGGGGAAAATCAGAACCACATATGGGGAAGTGTGGGGGTGAGAAGAGAAAGAAAGCTAGTTCCACGTGGGTTTTAATGCATCTGATCTCAGGAGGCATGAAAAAATACCAAACAAAACATGTGCATTTTACAAGGTGAACACCATATTGATTGGAGATCTTTCTATCAGAAGGAGCTCAATTAATCTGATTTCAGTTGACTGATAACACATCCCTACCTTTCAAACTCAGAAGCAACTACCATAGCAACAAAATATAAATAAATGTACACAGTAAAAACCACCATAAAAGATAATGCTGTATATTGTTAAAAATATAAAATACTGTAGTTTAGGTCCCCAAAACTTCCGAAGTGTTCACAGTGGTATTTCTGTTGCAGGAAAGATTTGAAGTCAGTTTTAAATACAGATGGTGGTTTAACTGTTTTGATCTTTGTTGTCATTTTATTCTAATGATTACATGCTCTATAAACAGAACTAGACAAGTCATGTTTCTTGTGAACTGCTGAAGTAATAAATGTCTTATTGAAATTAACCCTGTAGGACTGACTGTATGAAGATGAAATGAAAAGGCAGAGAGGAAAGGTGAGAATTTGGTAACAAACACACAAAAATTACAAGTGTCTCTGACTTTGCTGCCACGGGATCAGAGGCTGACGTGTACAGACAGTATCTGAGCTGCTGAGTCCTTTTGCTCACAGAAGTAGCACTAATGGCATTTCTCCAAGGATTTGCATGGACACTGTCATGATGTCTGCCTAGCTGAGACACTTCCAGTGTTGCCAGGGGTATTTGTAACCTGGAAACCTCTTTTTGTTTGCACATGCAGTAATACATGTGTGTGTTCTGGAGTTCTTTTGGCTAGTTTGACACCGAAAGATAAATAATACAGCACCTTATTAGAGCTAAGAGTCAGCTGTCACCCCATAATGAACAAAGATATTCAGAGGGTATTGCAAGAGGCTAAAACTTGGTGCCAAACTGCTACAGACAGATAAAATTGAATCAAACTGGCTTCATACATAAGTGGGTAAAATAAAAAAAGTTAATGCATATTAAAATACATTAAAAGATCAATTTTAAAATGGGATGATAAGATTTGATTTCCATTATTTTGCTGTTTAAAGAAAATACAACAAACCAAACCCGTGAGAACAGTAATTTAAAATTCCTGCATAGTTTGTTGAAAAGAGATGACACAACGGTTTGGGCTCCAGGGCTACCTTAGCATTGCGGAAAGGTGGCAGAAGATGCCTGCCAAATGGCTGCCCCCTTCTCCAGGGACCATGATGCACAATTATAGAGACTCTCACCCAAAAAAGTGCCAGCACTGGACCAGGACACGGCATGTAACCATTAATCTGCTACAGCCCAGGCACCTGCTCACCAGAACATGACTGAGACCTTCCTTACTCTTTTCTCAAAAAGGAATTTCTTTTTATCAGGAGCAGCAACTTTCAGACAGGCAGACTCATGACTGCTGGATCAGATAAAGTAGCTATGGAATTTATATGGTCCCCATTACAGAGGATCTGAATATGATATGTCACAATATCACGCTAACATTGGGAAACATTTTAATCTGTGCATTTCCCTGTATAAACGGTGAAACTGAGGCAAAGAGAGAGCAGCTAAATTGCTTAAGGTTGCCCAGGAAGTTTGCACTCGAGGGAGAACCTGAACATGGGCTGTCGGGGTCCTCAGCCAACACACTACCCTCTGCACAGCTCTCCCTGTCTAAATTAGTATTTGTGAGGTTTTCATTAACGATGGTGTCTAGTGAGCTGTGTAAACTACATGGAGATCTAATATCGATGGAAACATTATTGTCAGCAGTCTGTAAGAGGCCCCCATCTTGCCATAGGCACCCTTTTCATGCCCTGTACAGAACCGGTACTGACTGACTCCTGTGCCGTGGTGAGCAAATCATGGACAGTGAACAAATCGTAGATTTTAACGGCAGTTCATGGTGGGTGGTAGTGAGGTTATACCTTCTTGGTCAGCTATCAATACTTGGCTGTTTCTGTTCAATACAGCTGCAAGAGTGAATCACGGGCTGGAGCTGCCCTGTGTCATGCTGTAAACTGTCCCCATCATCACACTGGGAGGTTCACAGTGCGGGATTTCAAAAGCATAAGTAAAGTGAGTAAAGACCCAAGAGGCATGGGGGGGGGAGGGTAAAGGCAGCAATACTGCTTTAGCTGATAGAAAACAATGCTCTTAGAAACCAAGCAGCCATTGACCATCACCAGCCTAACCTCTTACCTTCTGTCGTCACTTAACTCACCCCACACATTGGGACTAACCTCTACACCATTGCTTGCTGGCTGGAAGTTGAGCATTTGAATCTTACATGTCGCCTTTGTAAAGAAGTAAACAATAAATCTCTCTCAGGGACTGATGTAACTCACAGACACAATTTGTCATGCTGATGATGGACAGACAACCTGACCTAACTGAACTTCCTTACTTTTGCTCGCAAGAATTAGAAGGTTCCCTTTGCTTTCCTTTGTACATCAGCCCTACCTGCACTGCTGTATCTGTGATTTGTTGTAGATAGGTTTCTACTAGTTCCTTTTTCAGGGTGAACCAAGCACTTTCTCTTTTTGGTTATTGCATGACCACAATAACGGCCTACGGTACACTGACAAGCAGTTGAGCCTGAGAAGAGTGAGGAACACTTTGAATTAAACCCAGTGCTTTGTACTTGGAGGGAGATGTTATCTGTCGCTCAGCAAGTCATTTTTGTGCAAGAGGAAGAGATAAGATAGTATAAAAAACATTAGACATTTATTTCCATTTCTTATATGTGGATGTACAGGGGTTTAAAGAGCGTTTTAGAGCACTTCTGTAAGATGTATTACAAAAGACTTTTTTATATATTGCTAGTCTGACCCAAGTCTAAGAAACAGGCATGCTCAGGTAGCAAATTAAGTTGATAGACACTTCCAACTAAATTGAAATTATTTATATTCTAGCAAAAACATGTCAATAAGTAATTGTTTGCTTGTAGGCATACTAAGAAAAAGGGGCTCTTGAATAAATATATCTATTGTCTTCTACCAGTCAAAACCATAACTATACATAGAATGAGAACACACATAATACGGGCTATATGATCATATGGTTTTTGTAAATCTAGAGATAAATCTGGACCCTACATCTATAATCTCCTGAATCAAGTTTGGAAACTGATTGTAACCAGCCCATCAAACACAGGTTTCATAAGCTTTCATAAAAAATGAAAATATGAATAATCCCAATTTACTCTTTCTGTAAATAAACAAACAAAAAGCTTTTAAGCAAACAGGGTTGGTTCTGACATGAAGTCATATTCAACGTGAGTAAGGGTATCAGAGCCCACCATGCAGCTGTTCCAATGCAGCTAAACAGGGCTGGTGGTTTTCAGTAAAGACTATTAAGAAATAGTGAAATCAACCCCAAATCTACCTGCTGATACACAATCCATGAGCACATCCTACACTTCCTCATGTTATCTGCACTTTTATCTACACTTCCAATGTACTTAGCAAAACTCCATGGGTTGCAAGCCACGTACCAAGCGAGAAGTTCACGCACAGCCTGTTGAGTTACAAGTTGAGATCCAAATGATGCAGAACATAGAAGAAAAATGAAATAAAAATAGTTTTGTGGCATTCTTCTCTCAATAATCACACGAGAAAACAGTGAAATACAGTTTAACACTGCATGTTAAATGGATATAACTATGCTAAGTTCAGGGGTGCAGAGACATGAAATCTGAGGGAAGCTTCATTTCTGATGCAACAGAAGAAGTTTCTGGTCATCTGAAGTCAGCGTGATGTTCTTGGATTATGCCAATTCAGCAAGGTGCTTCAGCAAGGAAGTTACATGCTTCAAACAAAGAACTTCAATCTGAAGTCCGAATGTTATAAGAGAATATATTGCCCCTTTCAGTCAGAAGATAGCTTGGCACTAGATTTGCTCCAAGAGCACAAGAACAAAAATACAGCCTCAAAATAATTGTGAAGAATCCCACAGACTTCAGATAGGGAGGAGATTTCACAGAGGCTTTTACCTGTGTTAATACCAGAAATTCCTTCTCTTCCTGGAGTTCTAGGAATGAGACTATCCAAAACTTCTGTAGATTAAAAATTGTATTTATTTAATATGGAGAATATGCTCTGGGGGCATGTGTGGATACAGACTTAAAAATGTTGTGTTACTACGACAGTTGATGAATTTTGAATATTGAGATTTTAATGCCACTTTTTAAATTTGAAGTTGATTTATCTTTGCAAAAATTTGTCTAATTTGACCACAATGTTTTGTATGTTGTTGTTTCTTTCAGAAGGAATTAGAAGCAAGAAGCTCCCCCTTTTTTTTTTCTTTTTAGAAGATAAATATTATGTTTCTGTGATTTAAAAAAACTCAAAATACTCCCCCTCAAAACTTATGAATTCTCTCTTTGTTCCAGATGATTGTAACACTTCTGAATTAGGCAAACCATTTGGTGTGTGCGTGCGAGACCATAGAATGAATTTTATTACAGCTACAAAACAGATTTTCAGAAGTCGCTTAGTAACTGAGAGCAGATGAAAGGGGAACCAGCTGAGATCTGTGCACTGCAAATTGTTTCCCCATGATTAAACTATTTCATCCTTCAGGCTAACATCTCTGTACTTGTTTGGCAACAAGTGATAATGTTAGTGATAAAAGTCTCTCCTGGATGAGCTGGGAAGGATGATAACAGTTATTATTACCTTTTCTTTGTGATTAGCAAACATTTCTTTTACAGATATTTTACCAAATACAGTGAAATATGAGGTATTAAAGATATTTTGCCAAAACAGTGGAAAAATAAGCGATTAAAATAATAATAATAAAAAAGAGACTAGCATTGCCATATTTCAGCATTGCAGAAGCTTGTGATGTGTTGCTAGAGTTTTGCCTTGGGAAAAAGAGTACTTTGTTAGTATTTAGAGAGTACAGTATGTGGCTATGTTCCAGTTTGGCCAAATTATTTTTGCTTTAATAATCACCTTTTTGGCTTAATTATGAATAATTAATACAGATTATTGCTCTGTATTACTAGTTATCATAAACTTAAATTTACTACTCACAGCAAAACATACAGCTAGATACTAAACTTATAACTGACTCCTTTACAGACTGAGAGAAATACTATTTATCCCCCACAATAAAAATAGATAAATAAATAGTGTTGAACAGTGATGTTCATTCCTTTGCTTATATGCTGTATTTTTTAACTCATTTTATAGTGTTACGTTTTGGCATTGCAAACTTATGGGCATAATTTTCAAAGGTGAGCCTAACCCAAAGCTATGCATTTATATTTTTATCAGGTCAATGGGAATTCTAAGCATTTGATGTCTTTGCAAATCAAGTCACATTTTTAGGTGCTGTAAGCCTGAATTTTGACTAGTACTTAAAAATATACTTTGAGCTAATGTTTACAAGCATTCCTGAATAAAGGTTTAATTGTCAATTCAAATGCTACTTTTCAGCCATCTGAATTTACAGTTTTGGCTTAACTTGTGTGTGAGAAAACTTCTGGAAACATTTGAAATCACAAGTTTAAAGAAGTATAGATAAGTCAAGATTTTTGAGCCATTTAAAGCTGGATAGAGATTTAAAAAAAAAAAAAAAAAATCACAGGAAACTGATACCACCATATAATCATTGCTACAGCAATCTGAGCACTTGGACTCCCAAATGCGGCAGCGCTGCCTGAACATAAAGACACCCCTTATTTCAGCAGGCATGTGCAAATGTGTGCTGGTGTGTATGGAGGCACCCGGGAAGCCGCTTCCTAGCTTGGGAAGGTTTATATGCAGCCTATTCAATACCAGAACTTTTGCTGCTAAATGGTTTTAAAATACAGTTCATTTTCATGCCATGATCTTTAATGAAAAGTGCCTGCTGAGTGCAGTACAAACCATTTGGTGCCCCAGTGTCAGGGGAGGAAAAGAACAACATTCAGTAAAACTGAAGGTTTTTATTATCACGTCGTAAATGAACAAATGGCATCTGTCAATACAAAGGAACTCATAGGGGGTATAGAAAGGAAGCTTAGTTATTACACTCAGGGTGTGCTGCTGAAGTGACAAACTGGAGTTTTATTAACATGCCAGTTATAGATCTCCTCTTCCTCCCCACCGCCCCAACCCTTTTCTTTTACCTCCTTCAATTTGGTACATACCAGAACTGCTGTAAAATGAGCTTTGGTCAGACAGTGCTCACTGTGTAATGCTGGAAGTTGCAATCATCACTATGAGTAATTAAAAAGCAGGGGCCTCTGTATTCAAAATGAAAACCTGGCTGCAAATTTGGCCCTCCTTTGGGGAACGTCACTGTACGGGATCAGGCAGCGAGCCTCCCAAAGCACTAATCCCATCATAGTTTTTGGATTTAGGCAATAAACATCTTTCACTGCACTGATAAATGACAAAGGTGTTTATGAGCTTCAGGAAACGTTTATACCAAATGTATAAAAACCAGAGATGGGATTGTTCACGCTAGCGGGGAATTGGGTTCGGAGCGGAGATGCAGAGGGGAACGGAAAGGGAGGCACAGGGGGTGGGAACCTCGGCAATGATTTTTACTGGAAGGCATTAAGGTGTTTTTCTCATAAAGAAGTTTAGTGGCCTCGAGCAGGTGTGGCTGCAAGCTGGCAAACGCCAAAGAGGCAGTGCCCCGAGGAGAGCCGGGGAAGCCCCGGGGACCCCCGCTCCCTGCCTGGCGAAGGAAGCGGGGCTGGAAGTGCCCCCCCGTGCCCCGCTGGGACGCTGAGCCCGGCTGCAGGTTCACAGCAGGAGCATTTATGTGCCGTAGAAAGGGGAAAAGCTGGTGTTCCTCTTTGGAAAAATCGTACAATTAGACCTACAGTATACTGAAAAGAGCTTAACAGGCCAGACCCAAATCATGTTAGCAACCGTGCAAATACAGGACTTTGGGCGTTTTTAATGGAAACAAGAAAATCACAGAATCGCTTATCTGCTTCACTAGCTTTTTCAAGGGCAGGGACCAGTTTGTATTTTATGATTAGCAAGCATGAGAGCTGCATTTAAAATGAAGCAGAAAGGAAGTGCCTTTCAGTTATGACTATAAACAACAATTTCAGTGAGACTTCCTTTATAAACTGCCCTGGACACATGAAGTCAAGCTGCTTCTTGCTGATGCACTAAACGCAAGCGGGAGTTTCATACTGTTCCAAAAAGAAAGGATTTCATGCAATGAAGCCTAAGGACCAAAACTATGAAGCCAGGAGATTCAAAAGATGCATAAGCAGGTATAGACCAATTTTGCAACTCAGACTGACCTTGTAAATTCAAGGCTTGCTGGTGTTTGGCAATGCGTGGGAATGCCGGGGTGGTTATGCACAGCCTGTACTGGCCTGTTAGATTCCCTCCCCCCACAAAGGAGCATGCTTTAACTCCACTTTCAAAGACTAGTAGGCTGGACACGACCCCCCAAGTTTTTGGGGAACATTACAATTCCCAAAGGCTGTCCTCTCTCCTACAGTTCCCACTGGGGATGAGGCATAACCAGCCCGTGTCATACTACTGGCAATGAATTACAGCCGTAAGTGTTGGAGCAAACTCATCGCAAGTGGAAATTGTGCAGACACTGACACAGGCTTCTTGGGATAACACCTACTCGTTATTTTTCACCTTCACCTCCTGATTCCACCTTGCTTCAATGTTATTAACATGTCATGAAAAGAGAAGCTTCTCTCTTAGATTGGCCATGATATTGAAAACAAAACCCTGTTTTGTCAAAGCTATTTGGAGGCTAAGCTACGCTCTGCTCATCTCCCCAGCGCAGATCGTACCCTCAGCTGACACAGCTCAGTGCGGCTCAGTCGACCGCAGACCCTTTTCACACCTGCAGAGAATCTGCCCCCACCACATGTTCAGTGCCACTTGTCATAAAAAGATTTATCAGAACCTTTGCACAAAAGCCACGATTCCTTTCGCCGATGGACAAATTAAAAAGCCTCTTAAAACCGGAATAATCTCAGGGATGTTGCCTTTTGTAGGGGACGGCTTTATGTGCCCATTTCCTTCTCAAGCAGACTCCTGCTTTTACAGTTTAATGACAACAACTGCTTAGCTCCAGCGTCTCTGCCACAAAGGGAAGGGAAAGCAAATCGGGGTACCTGGCTGAGACCGTCCTCCTTCTTCTCTCTTCATCTAGAAGAGTAACATCTCTCAGACCTCTCTTGCCCTACACCTCCCGAGATATGAGCACACACCAATATAAATGCTTGGCTGAAACAGAGAGAACAAACCTGCTAAGTCTAAAACATGAGAGCACATCTTTAGCCCTGACTAAATAGAGAACATTTTGGAGGGTTCCCATAATATTAAAGCCAGAATCTTGCCCTAGTAGTCAATGTCCTACAGCAGAGTTACACTGGGTTTCTAAAAAAGAAGTTACCTGTACACTTCCAGGGAGGTGGATACGCTGTCTCAGAGAGTGGAACTTGCCTTCAGGAGAGTTTTAACTAAAAATTAACATAAAATGCTAATGGATGAAATAAAGATCGCCAGGCTGCTTCAGCAACTTGCTTCTTTTTAGTTTTATGTGTTGGGAGATGAAAGAGCTTGTGTGTTTTTGGCAGAGGGAGGGCTGGAAACAAACTTCAATGTTTGTTTCAAATTAAGAAAAAAATAATCTTAGTAATTTTACTTGGGGTTGTCCCCATGTCCTTGTGTTTTCGCCCTCTGTAAGAGATTTGCTTGCTGGGGCAAATCTTACAGAAAGTGCAGCTATTGATTATAAAAGAGAATGTTTAGGGAAAGCAACTTTTAAATTAATAGTTTACATTGGAAATATGATTATGGTCTAATCTGGGAAGAACACTTATTCTCTGACATCGTGGGACTTACATGTCTCTGGACCTGTGCATGTTTCAAAGTTTTTCTGAACCAGGACCTTTAAGGCTTTGTCTTCACCAACACAAAGGTGTCTTTTTACAACCAGCCAGCCAGCCTGCAGTGGGGATTTTACAGTGAGATAACTAAGTGGAGACAAGGCGCTTCGCTGTTTACGAGGAGGAGGTGAGGTCATCGCCACTTGCCGCCACTGCTGACCTCACCTACTCGCCATGCGCTAAAGCAGCGCTGTCTGCTCCGGGGTTTTACAGCAGCGCAGCTCTTGCTGCCCACTATCCCCCATGGAAAATAAAATGTTGTCAAGGAAGACACAGCGCAAGGGCCTTTCTGCACTGGGATTAGAGGAGGTGAGCTAACACTTAACTAGAGGTTCCCTAAGGGCTGGATCCCATCAGCTAACAGGTTAACATCCAACGGGCCTTGCATATTCCAGAGTTAAAAAAGGTCAAGGCATTGCTGCCGGGGCCGTGCCTGCGTGTTCATGCCCGCTCTGCAGACACCAAGCGCTCATGCTGCTCTCAGTCACACGCTCATTGTGGGGTGATTTGCACAGGCCCTCTATGAGCTTCTGTATGAAGAATTCTTCCTCCTCTTAGGAAGAAGAATAGTGATGTTGTATCAGCAAGCATAGCTAGCTGAGCACGGGATGAAGCAGGTTACTGGGAACTATTACAGCTCACGCCAAGCCATCTCATGGGGGCAGGATGGATGAGGAGTGAGCTCCATCAGAGGACCTCCCAAGACAAGCTGCCATGAGCTGCAGCCTTGTTAGTAAGCCCCAAAACTGGAAAGGGACATGTATCCACAGCATTTCACTCAACTTTTTATCTTTCTAGTCTTTTCTGTTGCATATGCAATGAAATTAATGAAGGTTTCCTGCATATTATGCAGTTGGATATTGTACAGTCCAATAACAACTAAACACATTACAGCTCTTTCTGCAGGCTGGAAATACAGATGTCCTTCTCTGATATCCAGCTATCTTCATGAAATGCATCATGATCTTTAAGACTTCTCCCTCCCCATCAATTTAGGTCAGACCAGGCAAAAAATTCTAGAGTTGCTTGAGGAGAAATGTACAGAAAGAAGCAGACACCACATTATCACCCGGGTCTCCTTTCCTGCATAAATCAGGACAAAAGGCTTTAAAATTATAAAGACTTACTTTATACCATGAGAACTAGAGACTGAGAATCTAACATCGCTATTCCTGTAGGTACCACAACGTGACCAAAATGTTTCTTTTGCCTGGTTGTTTTGACCTTGATTGTACAGTAGTTTGAGATGGCTAATGAGTTAATTATTGTGAATGAGATACCAGTCACGTAAAACTTTCCTATTTTCTCTCTTAATGGAGATTTATACATAACATGCCAAAGCTCCTTTTGTAGCTGATATGCATGTGACTCAGTCACATGAGTAGTTTAAGCACAAAATTCTCCCCCGCCAAATTGTCATGTACAAACAAAGGAAAAATCCATTCAGTTGGGAAGGGGGAAAAGCTTCAGCTGAGAGTTTTGGGGTTTTATAAATTTAGTAAGAAAGTAATTATTTGAATCGTGTAAGGAAAGGAGTTGTTCTGAAAGAAAGCCCAGGCAAGAGTCATCCTTATCTAAGGACCCTAAAATAAATAGGGTGAGATCATCTGAAGAAGTTATTAACACATAAACTATGCTGAGTACAAGCACTGTGACCCACGGTCATCTTTAGTGCAGTATAGTGACTACAAAGGGGATATAAAATGTATGGAACTTTTTTCACCTTTTAGCTCATGCAGTGGTAAATTGTCTCGTCCTGCTGATACATTGCTGTTTGTCATGAGTGATCTAGAAATGAAAGGAACAAACACAAAACAAATCACTGAAACATTTCACACCTCATCATCAAACCCATGTTCAGAAACGCTGTGGAGAACTCTTTTGTTGTGCTCTACCAATAATCATGAGGGGAGGATCAGCCCATATATTTTTTATTAGAGGCACTAAAAATTCTGCTTTCACTGGATAGATCTATAGTATAGACTTATGAAGTCAGTATTTTTTTTCAAGAAACAAAAATGATACCGATATATTGGTACTAATACGTGACATCTTTTCTAACAGCTTTCATCTAACAAACGTCACAAACTACTGTAAGTGAGAAAAACCACTCTTGTGGAATGGGTATAATTAAACCTAGCTACATGAGAAAACTGAAGCACTGAGACAATTTCTCTATGTTTTCCAGCACAACTAACAATACACTGGGAATTATTCCTCTACTCATTGCATCTGATAGTTTATCTTACTGCCTATTTAATGTACTTCTGCCATTCAGTGGCAGCACTGTTGGCTTTCTGGGACAGGCACATTGCATTTACACCAGGATCAGATAAGCCCCAGGCTCACTTACTGCAGACTGATCACATTTAGAATAAGAATTTCCCATAGTCTTACTATTCATTTTCAGAATCAGAGAAATGAATCTGTCTAATCTACAAAAGTCTGTTGGCACTGCACTAAAATTGGCATTACTTGAAAGTTTCCCATCAGGGATGAGAGCAGGCAGCCTGTTCTCCCCAGTAGTTATTGGCAGCACTGCTATAGTAGCATCTGAGGTCCAGTTGCTGGTGGAGAGGAGATGGCAGGTCAGAGCATCCTCTTGTAGCCAAAGAGACAGATGTGGCCACTAAGGATGCTACTTAATGGCCAACCCCATGCCTGCCAGGGCCCTTTGGAGATCTCAGGTTTTGTCCAGAGGTCCCTTCACATGGCTTGGGCCGTGCACAGCCTCCACATCCTGAACTGAGCTAATCAGAAAATAAAACAACCTTGACATGTTATTTGTGCTGAAAATTCACATGGATTTTTATCAGTCGTTTTTGTGGATGTCCCCACAACAGCTGTGCTGGCAAGAATGGCTAAACCCAGCATTATTCTATGCATACATATATGTGTATATATAACCAGTGAATACAGGCACATTGACCTAAGTTTCCTGGCAGATCCTGCACCAAGGCTGGACAGAAGCTTCTTGTGCTTGGGAGAAATGTAGCTCCTTCTGCTTCAGAGGTGAGGAAACAGCCTAATTTTTCACAGGTATTAAGAGGGAAAACTAATACTTAGATTGAATTTGAAGAAATGCGTTTTGTATAAATATCTTTTACACTGTCTTGCCATCCACCTCCCCTGCTTCTTCTGGTATAAACTATTGCATTCCTTTAAGATTTATGAAAGATTATTTGAGTGAGAAGTGAATGTCTCAGCAAATGACTAACTGACCTTCCACCTATGATCATGACCCTAAACCAGATGAGCCTTTTGAAGAAATATTTTAGATTCAGTTAGGAAATGGCAGTGTAATTGAACCAAACTTGGTGGGGCTGTTCAGCACTCTGGAAGGACAATGCCGTGGTTAGGAAACCTTTGTCTACTGCCTTGTCTTCTGAAGTTAAGTTAATGGTCGATTTTTCCACATCCAAAGCAAGACAGAAGGAACTTTTCAGACTGTAGTGGTAATAAAAAAAAAAGGAAAAAAAAAAAAAAAAAAAGAGTCTTTTGTTTAAAAAAATAGTTCTTGTCCAGAAAATAGCTTTCATCAGGTCTATAAATCAGCTAAAAATTAAAGTACTTGAAGTGTTTGTGTTTTGTTTTTTTTTTAATTGGCTTACAGTGGGTATCGGTCCATATTTCTGAATAGGGAACAATAGGCATCTAAGAGTTTTTCTTTTAGTCGCACAAGAGATAGCCAGGTATTCAGATAACCAGTAATGCCTGTATTATAGACCTTCACATAATAAGAGAGAAAGAGGTAGGAACACCAATGACATGAGATGCTGCAGCAAGGAGAGAAACTGTGCTTGAAGACTATATAAATTATGGCACTTCAAAATTCTCAAGAATCTCCAACCCAAAGGTCTCAAATACAAATTAAGTTTTCTATTACTTCAATGAACCAAAACAGGTTTTGCTTAATGTTTAGTCTTTGGTGACTCCTCTCATTGACACTACTGGTGTGGTCAGAAGTTATCTACACAGACATATATGTGAGTCAGCTTGATGGTGCTATGCAAGGCTATGTTTCACTGCTGCATATTGGGAAATATCTCTAGGGGAAAAGGCTTCAATGCTGAACAGCATCTAAGTTGTTTCTTTGTTTTTTACATTTAAAACAATGATGTTAACTAGGAAAAAAACCTGGAAGAATCTCAAGGACTGATTTCATAAAAAATTATTGGCTTGGGCTAGAATATCTGAAGTGAGGAAAACTCAGTTTAAGACACAATGAGTTTACAGACTATCACTAATTAACCCAATTTGCAAACTGGAATTCAGCCCAGTGCCCTGGGAGCAGTTTGCATCATCTAAGTTTTGAAGAAAGAAATTTTGAAAAATGCAGTAGGGAGTGATGAGCACAGACCTCAGTGAGACCAATACTCTTGACCTCCTTAGGCTTTTTTCTTGCCTTTTTTTTTCTTTCTTTTTTTTTTTTTTTAAATTCTCTAAGTGCTTCACTTGTGATTCACCTTCAATCGTATTGCCTAAATAAAATGGGCTCGTTTTAAAATTCCAGACTCACTCTCTTTTTGCATGTTTTAAACTAGGAGGAAAAAAAACCCCAACAATTTATCACAAACAGCAATAAGACACAGCTATAGTGCAAGGTCTAGTTAGACATTTTAGTCATATGACCTTCATCTTTGCAAGGATCTATTGTTACATTCCATTTATTTTTGTCAATATTGACATCTGACCATGGACACAAAATGATCTTTTTTTCTTGCCTATACTCTCCTGTCCAACTTTGCATTAAGAAAGCAATTGAAAAGCCTAATGCATGGAAAGTGAATCTTTTGTATTCACTATAATGCCCAATTTTTCCTTTGGAGTTACCAAAGCTGTTCAAACAAGAGCTAGATTTTCCCTTTCAGGAGAGAATAATGGAAACTTTAAATGAAATCAGAAGGTTACTTGACCTGTTAGAAACTCTGAGGTAAAACTGATGTGAAATTATAACGTAAAGCCATGTGAGGCTGTTACATAAACTGTAGTGCATTATGCAATCTCATATTTTCAACAGAGCTAAAAATGAAAAAAGCTCAGAAACTTGGAATGATTATGCCAGATGCTAAACTATCATATTTTGCATTGTTGCCAGGATGTGAACCTGAATGTGATTTTATTTCAATTTACTCACAGTGAAAGATCGATTATGAACAATCAATCCATCAAAAGACCTTTCAAATAACTATGAAAAATATTGTTGCTTGCAACTGAATTTCACCCAACACTTTGCAAGATGAGTCCTGAGTACATCCTGCTCACCCCAACACACATTTCCACCCCAAAAGCAAATCTTGGACTCCTGAACATCAGCAGCGTTTTCACATGCATCAAGTCCTAAAAGTGGCATCTAATTTCAGATATTTGGAGTCCAGCTACTGCACCGACATAGAAGGACTATCAGAAAGCAGTGATTCCACTTAAGAAAATACAACCCCTCCTTGCAGACATCTTCCCAACCTCTGGTGGGAGGGCTCAGTGAAACAGAGAGGGAAAAAAAGCTGATGTTCACCCACTTCAGCAGATCTAAACCCATTGCTCTACCACCGAATATGCAATAGCGATGAAGTTGGTACTTTTGCTCCAGGTTAGCTTGGAGTGTGCTAAATAAAGCATCATGTTAATGGTCAGATCCTGGAACCAAATTAGAAGGAACAGCGTTTACTGCATTAAATCTTCTTCTGTCCCCTAATGTTCTGTGATAAGCATCCACAAAGAAAGGTGGTTGTGCTGTCTGTGGTTTTATATAAGAAGGTAAAACAGGAAAAAATTGTGTTTGTAGCCATTTTACCAGTAAAACCATTTAACATCACCTTGTCTCTCTGCTGTACTTGTTCAGCAAGACAGAGTCGGAGATGCCTGAGGCATTGCTCGTACTCATCATAGCTAGAGAAGGAATCACCCTGCCTAAGAGCACTCCAAGTCCAAATCCAAACTCTGAATTATGATTACTGAGCTGCACAGTTATACCGTCAACTGAACATACTTTTCCTTTAAAGAGCAGAATTTGTTATGAAGATGATGAGTAATACATTAATATATTGCTATACATTAATTGCAAACTCATACATTTCCCAACATTATACAAATGGGAACACATGAGTCTGTCTTAATCTGCCTTCCATGCAATGAATATATATTCTGAATAGGAAAAATGGGTGCAACACAAATCTTTTTATATAGCCATGAAACACTTCACATACTTTGAGAACTTTTTGTTAAAAATAGGTTACAAAAAAAAAATTATATTTCAATAACTTAAAAAAAATTATTGCACAAGAATTAAAGGAATGGGTGATATTTCCACTGGTTAGAAGGGTGTTTGCCCTTTAAGCTGAGTGCCTTTTTGTCTCTCTACATGCATTTTGCCACCATTTCTTTTTGATGAAAGTGTTTTCTCCCCCAGTTCTGTGCATTAGGTTGACAATGCACAGAATTGCCAGACAGTTTTGTCGCTTATGCCATAGACTTTACTATTCCTTTGAACCTTGCTCAGCGTAAAAGAAGTTTTTCTTAATAAGTAGTTGTTCATCCTTTGATATGCACATCTGGATGTGCCTCTTATCTGCAACATGGTAATGCTGCTTCCTGAAGATAATGATAAAAGAACAACTGCAAATAACAAAAAAACAAAAAAAAAAAACCAAAAAAAAAAACCAAGACCCAAATGCCTTCAGATTTCTTTAAAAAAATTATCTGGGTGGAGAAAAAGAGAAAACACTTCCTCTCATTTCTTTGGTATTTTATAGTAGCAAAACAAACCAACCAACCCAAAAAGCAGAACAAAGAAAAAGGCTGAAAGATTTACATATAGGAATCAATGGCATTATAAGTGTGATGATATGTATCTTTGAAAAGTCTTATATCGCTCAAATAAGACCTTGTTTGGATCTCAATTTGCTACCTATATTAAATCATAACATAAATATGAATAACCACCAATTCAAAAGCATATTTCCCAGTGCAGCTGATGAACTGATGAGGAGACAAAACCTCTATGTGTGGGACGGAGTTCTTCCAGGGTAAGATGCTGTACTGTATTTTGTATCATGGAATTAGCAATATTTGCCTTAAGTTTTAGACTAAAACTCTTTACCATCATATTAATCATGCCTCCACCAGTTCTCTAATCAGTTCCTAATCTCAGGTTCTTAATCTATTTTCACCACTGGAAGTAGAGGAAAATGGTTGGTGGGGGCAGGATCAATCCCACTGCACACAATACACTGCCAAAATGCATCTGAGACCCCAGTGCTTTCCCTCATAAGGTGTGATTTGCCTTTTCACTGACTGCCTAAAACAAAGTGCTCCAAATGAAAAGTTTCCAGGTCCCAAATTTAAGCCAAATTCACAGAAATCTCTGCTTTCCCCATGACACGCAGCTGAAGTAATTCTCTTATCTCTGTGAATATTTCAGAGACGCTTTTCCCTGGACAAATCAGGAAATAGCAAATCAAACTTTTTGGTTGCCACATTCAGTCATTAACACTGTCTGCTGCATATCCTCATACAGTGATGAATAAAAGGTGAATGGCAGAAACCCCGTTCCTTATAAAACCCTGCCTTGCAACTGCAGGGCTGCAGACGGAGGTGCCGTTCTGAGTACTGAATGCACCAGAGATTGTGGTGCTGGACCCTTCTTAGCCTTACAGATAACATTCATGAATTGATCCCTCATTAGTATGCAGCAGGCATGGGAAAATGATAAACTCCTATTAACACTGTCATGGCAACTGAAAAAATGGCTGCTTTGGAAGAACAAGGTCCACAACAGAAGAAAAGCAAAGGCCTCTTTCCTTTCTTCTATTTGACATCTGTTGTTTAACATACAAAATTGTATTATAGTGACACACACTAGCACAGGCATAGTTAAAGGTTTGTCAGTGATTGTTATCATTATCAGCTCCTATTTTCAGGGCTTACGTGGGTCATCTCTGAAATTTTGCTCTAGGCTGCAACCTGTCATACAGGATTTCAGCCCAGAAGCAAAATTTATTGTACAGATTTTGTCTGGATTATGGCTGAGCAGGGAAGAAAAAGAAAAGTTGCCATTAATTAATTCTCTTTTGTGACAAAACCTCAGAAAATATAATGTACATTTTTTAAAACCAAGTTAATTTAAGTACACTTCTCATGAAATTTAGAAGTTCAAGATCTATTTTAAAAACTCCATAATGTTTTAGGCTGACACAGATACTTAAATCAACTAGACACATTATATTTGTTTACTGTTAAAACATTGTTAACGTGTAATTTATGTATTGGATATGAATTACAGTTTTGTCATGATCTACTGAGTTTACTTCCAGAATAAACAGTATGTGCCATTTCCTATTGAGCTCGTGGTTTGTAACACAGATTTTTACCACATATAGATAATACCTTGTGTTATACCTGACTTTGTAGTTCTGGTGAACTTGGGGCTCAATTTTCTTGTTTTTTAACTGAGGACAATTACCTACAGTTATAAAATATTTCATCTGTCACCGCATGAAGAAAAATAAGTGCTAAGTATTGTCACGGAGTCCAAATTGATTGGTCAGAGATTCAAAAGGCTAATAATTAGTCTCCCTTCCTCATTAACCAAATCAAAATGAGGGAAATCCATAGGCTGTGATGCTGTACTCATGAGGGGTTGCGGGAGGGGAGAGTCTCGCTCCCTGGGCTGGCTCCTGCCCACCTACCCTGCTCTGGCTCTGGACCCCTCCAGGGGCAAATTTAACTGCTTCATGTTGGCATAAAACCCAACTCCAGTAAAACCATGGGGGGCAAGGCAGAGACCTCATCAGTAACCCTGTGCAGCGAAAGCCCAGACCTCGGCACCCACAATTACAGTTTGGCAGCAACAAAAAAAAAATATTAAAACTCTTATTAATGCCAAGTTAGTTTTACTTGGGCCAATTCCCAATCTGGTTTGTAGTCTGGACACCCCATAGCCCCACCCTCCCAAAGCAGGAGAGCAGGATGCGTTGCTGGTTATCCCAGTGCCCACCAGAGTGGTCCCACGGGGACCTCCTTGCAGTTACACTTCAGCTGCTTCCTGTGGCCACCAGTGTCCGGCCAGCCTAGCTGTCATCTGAAACTGGACTCCAATCAGGGTCCAGTAACGAAAAAATAGATAATTAAAGAAATGATTGCTATTATCTTTAATATTTTAATCTCTGTGTCAGGGATTATTGTTACCCAGGCTAAAAAAACTGAATGCACAGCTATGTGCTCAGTTACTGTCCCACACTTCTTGGCCAGCAGTGGCCATGACATCTGCTCCTGGCCTCTGCTCACAGAGCCAGCCATCAGGATAGCCATCTTTTGCTTTAGCCCATTAACTGTTACACTTACAGGATTAATTCTTCTTCCAGTGCTTTATGTTTATGTATTATGGGCTGAGATGCTGCTAAAGATGTGACAGAAGGGGAAGAAAAAAACCAACCCACCAACAAATCTATCAGTACTGAGGATCTGGTTTAGATTTTATCCATGTCTCGTCTTCTTCATTTCCATGGATCTGGGACAGAAAGTTCCTGTTGACACAAACGCCCTTCTTCCCAATGGCCTCCTGTCCTTCTTTCAGAAGATCCGTTTTCTTTTAAGTACAGCCTTCTCTTCTCCTGCTAATCACACACATTCATCTTACCTAGGTTGCCTCTCATCACTCTTAGCTGTGGCAAGACCTCAGGATTTTCTGGCATTAGGACACCTCCTTTTTATCCGACAAACTGCTATAGGACACTATATCAGACAAGGCTATGATATCTTTAACAGGTTTCTACATGAGCGGCAAATGATTTACATCCTGTACCTTACACAACTGCATCTCTGTTATCTTTTGAAAGGAACTCTGGAAAAACAATAAATTTTGCTAATTATGAAATTTGTGCGAAATAAATCACCTCATGTCTGTGAAATTTGGTGATTAGCATGCCAAAGAGCGATATATGCCTGAATACCATCTGCATCTTTCAGAGGTCTAAAAGAAATGCCTTTTTTTTTCTGTGCACCTGCATCTATTAATTGCTTTCCCACCAGAACTCCCTCTCCTCAAGACTGAAGCTGTGCTGTGCGCAGATAAATGCGCACAGAGGTGATCTAATTTAATTTCCTCTCATTAATAGCTTTCCTCCATGGCAACATATCAACTGTGACAATAAGGACACCTGAGTATACACATATTCTGTGCAGTCTCCTTATAAGCAAAAGCATGTCAAGCTTATTAAATGAAACCAAAAAAGAATTTTTAAATGTGTTTCAAGCAGTTTGTTGGGAGCTACTTGATCAGAGTAATATTTCAAGCAGAAGACACGGACTTATACGCAGTTGTAGGCAAAATCTAAAAGACAGGCCTAGGATTTTCGCTTCTTATAGCTGCTGCTAGATCTTCATTATCCCTGCAAAATTCTTAAACAAAGGAGGAGAAGGGCTGCCTCCTCTTAACGCAGTCGAGGGTAGGAGGCAGCAGCAATCCCCAGCCAAATAAGGGCCAGGGCCAGAGGTGTGAACCCAGCACTGCCATCCTCCCATTACTCTCACCCAGTTGTTAACTACAATGCTGGGCTATTTAAATGCTAATATTATTTAGCATGAAACAATCATTCAGGTTGGAGTCCCGGATTTTCTGAGGGGGGAAAGAAAAAAGAAACTTTGAAAACATTGCCTTGCTGTTCCCCAGGACAGCTCCTCACTCATGTATTTTGGGAAGGGACATGCTGACAGTGCCTCACAGTTGATATATGCAGTTTGGTTTTTTTAGTTCTCTACATTTTCAGCTAGATTCTTGTTAAATATAGAAAAGGTTTGCTTTTACCTCTTTTTCCATCCTTTATCTGAGTGCAATTTTGCAGGTTTTCTTGGTGTCAGGTCCCATAGCACTCCTACACTCCCTTCGTTATTTTGCAGGGGAAATTTGGAAACCGAAAACCCATCACAAATGGATAAAGTGCAAGCCCCAAGTTGAATTTCATTGTGTTACCTAATTTGTGAAGAGGAGAGGAAGAAGGAAGGTCACAAAGTGTACTTCTGTGCCTGATCATTTCTGAGATAGCGGTTTCTTTACAGCCTGTGTGTTGAATATCACACCACAAAACCTGCCATTGTTCAGAGCCCAGCAGCTGGTCCAGGCAGACGACAATCAACACTAAAAGAAATCATCACTGACATTACAAAATAGTATCTGCATAGAAATACGGCACTCAGTTTGCACCACTGGAGCTAAGATAATGCACAAAAAGGACACCAAAATCTGCTACTGTCCAGAGAAAAGAACAAAACCAGAAGCCTTTAAGGTGGCTGGACAGGAAAACAAAGTCAGATGAAGAGCTGAACAAAACTCACAGCCTCCTCATTGCAACACTGACATCCTGGATTTAGAAATTCTTTTCTCAAAGCAGTTTGATTCCCTTCAGTTTCCAAAAAAAGAAATCCTGAAAGTGTAAATATGCTCCTTTAGTCCCTAGTAGCTGCTGAATGAAAGAGATGTTGCTTTGCTGGCCACCTTTCAGGTGGAAGTAATACTCCTGGTTTCTTGGAAGGGAGAAAGAGATTAGGAGACATCTGCTGTGATCTCAGGATCTTCTCTCATCCTGGCTCCCAACACATTGAGAAGGAGCTGGGAGTACTGGTTGCACTGGTCCTGGTACAGACTTTGTAGGTCTGCCCTGGAGCTATAGACGTTTGATGCCAAGACTCACCGAGTGGTTGTCCAAAAATAATACAGATCTCATCAGGCAAAGGGAAACTGGAGATTTCTCTCCCTGTCCCTCTTTTGGCTTTCTGTAGTTTGAACTAGAACAACATTTTGCACTCCCCTTCTCCCTCCCCATTTACTGGTCTGGTAAATGTCTACGGAGTTTGGGAGTGAAATTGCCATCGTACTCCAGAGGTCTGAAAATTCAGAGTGCCATCCCAAAGCCCTCCGAAGACAATCTGTCTTTGCTGTCATGCTTTCACAATTTCAGTGAGCTCTGGTTTAACCCATGTGTAAGCTGCTTTCACATTTATGCATGCTCTGAAACTCGATGAGAGAAAGCTACTTGGTCTGGATCTAAAACATGTTATTAAACTTAAATAAAACAACAAATTCAAACATTGCAAGTTTTTGTTTTCAAATGAGATTTTCTGTCCCAATTCTGCAGACTCAGGAGGTTGAGAGATTTGGGAAAAACACACTTATCTACAATGAATACAAGCCCTGAGCTTGTGAAGGCTCCTGTATTGCTAGTTCCCATGCATTTTTGTTTTTGAATTACACAGTATTTTCTTTAAAGAGCTTGTGAAGGAGACAGTACCCCAATGACTTTTTTGGAGCCAACACAAGTTGTGCAGCAAAATGCATTTTCACTGATGTGATAATTTTTTGAAATACACTAACATGTAAAGCAAATCTAAATTTATTCCTTCAGAAAATAATTTGTTGCATTTAGCCCTAGTGACAGAGGGATCAGACCTGTGCACAGCTGATACTTTTCCTACAGAGAAATAAACTAAATGCCATTTGAAATTAAATTATAGTATTGGGAACTTACTCAGTACCAGACATTACTTTATAGTATTGCACAAATTAACAGAAGAATTTGCTTTACAGGGTTTCTACTCTCAGAAGCGACCATGCAAAAGGCATTTTTGTGCCACGTAGGTCTGCTTGCTGGGTCTGATTCAGACATACAAGTGTTGCTCTCATTTCAGTGGGGTTCTGTGAGTGGCAGCACAATTATTTCTGATAAATGGTGGTCCAGCAGAAGATTCATCTTTTGGAACATGTTTAAAGTCCTACCTGATTACACCAATGGCTAAGATACAATTTTACTCCTTTTAGCCTTGCAGGACATATGCAAGACAACTTTCCTCAGCATTAAAATAGTTTATGAAGTTACAGCAAGTAGGCCAACATCTCTGTTTTGAAGGGCAGACAGAGAAGAAAGCAGATCCCCAAATTCAATCTACAGAAGAAGGGAAGAAAAACTATTTTGCCTTTCTCTGTAGCAGGTAGGGCTTCATGGTTTATATCAAAGGGCATAAATTGCTGTTTGCCAGGGGCAAATACTGGGGTTTATTCATAGTTACAGCCAGTTTGGGAGCTGAACAAATGCTCTGCAGTAAGCAAGCCCTTGGCACAATTTTCATGACAGTATTATCACACTGATATGTTCACACCATCAAATTCCAGTCATGAAAAATGCCACCTTGTCATGCCAGTTTTACAGGTAGTACCTAAAAAGTCTCAGACTCGCATTCCCAGTCTCGTTGTTATTATTCCAGTGTGCATCAGCAGACTTGTTTCACAGCCTGTAACTATCTTTGAATTACATATTATTCCAGAAGTGCTTGGGGTCAGATAGTAACTGCATTTTGTATTACAGATGTTTCAAACAACAATAAAAAAGGCTGGTAACTGATGGTGATGAAAGATGGCCAGGACACTGCAGGAGGGGCTTGGTGAATCTGTGCAACCTGGAGGACTTGGGTCTAAGTAGCTGGGAAGATATTTTGAAGAAAACAAAACATTTCCTAGCCCTCAGCATAACCCTGTCACCAGGGAGGCTGCAGAATACTACCTGGAGAAGTCCTCTTCCTCGTATCCCCTCAAACCTCTTTAACCAGTTTACTGGAGGTGGTCTTGAAAGGAAAGGGAAACTAATCCAGTAGGTCTTCTCTCTTTCTAATTTTCCCAGTTTCATGAAAGTTGACACAACACTTGAAAAATACATTTCAAGCCATCACATCATGGTTCAATATTCTGGATTTAAACCGTCAGACAAGAAAGGAAACAAAACTAAAATAACACTACACATCCTGCTTTACAGTCACTTGAGTCCATCAAAAATTGCCAGAAACATACAAGAACTTCATGTAGTTCCTCATTATCCTGTGGAGTTTGTCATATATGTTTCCTCTGTATATCTCTGATCACCTACTATCTGAATATCTTTTAAAAATCAAAGCCCACCACTGCAGGAACGCACCATGAGGTCTTCCTTACAGTACAGACAAAACACCAGGTCCAGTCTCGCAGAGATCAGAGCGTTCTTGCTACAATTCAGGGGAAATTTTTCTGTACATGAGGAATTTAAGGAGCCGTAGGTCAGCTGAATAATTTGAGAGGATACCACGACTTCATTAAATCCATGATGCATAATAACTCACATCACATCATAAAAACTTGATGATCACATCATAAAAACAGAAGGGGACCAAAACCACCGTGTTAATTAACTGATTTCACCACTCAAGTTTTTCCCTGCCCTCATATTAATAGAGACCTTGAAGTCTGTAATGGCTGTGATAAGGTATTTGGTTACATCTATGTAATATACTTTTTCTTATCAATATGCAAACAGGACCCTAATCTATTTATCTCCTTCACATTTTATTTGGGGCATGGGGGCAAGGAGGGTTGTCTTTGAAGGTTGCTTTCAAACTTTGGTATCTAATGAAACCAAGTTGACTTCTAAAGCAAATAATAATTGTTATCTGCAAACAGGATTGTTTTATTTTTCAGTAGTATTTTCCAGGTTTTATCAAATGATTTTTGAAACAGGCTGCAGTTATACATAGGATTTACCTTCTGCAGAGTGCGTTTGCATAGGTCAGCCATTACAAGCACCCTTGTCAAAATAAGGCATAGTAATGCACAGATGTCCCTTGGGAGACCTAATGTACGAGGCTAAGTACATAATAGTCTTTAATTTTTCAAGGGGAGAAGTCACTTTGGAAGATGCTAGGAGGGTTAATGCCAGGGAACCAGTGACATCTCGACAACTGCAATCAATTAATTTCAAGAAAAGTACAGTGGTTTGGATTGCAGAACACATCGATCTGGGCAATAACAGCTTCTCAGTGCCATCCACCCCTTTTTGTGTGTTTCTCAGTTGTGTCCTGTGTATGATTGTAAATCCTCGGCATGGAGATAGCATTACAAATGTACACTATTGAGAAGGTTTAAAAGGGAGCTAAATAAAGCAGAAAAAGATAAACTGATTTTTTTTCCCCCAACCATTTTCTCTCCAATTTTTTGCTATCCCCTATCCCCACTTAGCAGTCCAGAATTTTTTTTGTCCAACAGATCATTGCCAAGCCCCACACCTCATGCAAGTGAAAGCACAATAAAATCTTGCACTTGCAGAAGGCAGGCTGACCTTCTGTCCTCATATTTTCATGATTTATTTAAAGGCAGGTCCTATTCTATTTTTGTTTGAATGATCAAATCTTCCTCTTGCTCTGGAGAAAAAACCCAAAAAGTAAAGGTACTGAGGTATCTTTTAAGTCATTTTAAACCGGAGTATCTCAGCAGGGAAGCCCTGTAGGCTGTTACGGTTATAAGGACCATCTGTAATACCACTGAACCTCAACGGGGCTCCCAGTCACTTACAGTTATCCCTTTTCTCTTCAAGCTCTTCTTTTCAAAATAACAGCAAATTGATGGTGTCTATTTTCTCTCTGCTTATCAGGGGATCATTTGAAGTTGAGCCATCTAATCCCAAAGATTCTTTAGCTAAACAAAACTCATGCACTTTATTGACTTGGACTGTGGCACGTAACCACTAGTCTGAGCTAGGACTCGTGGACAGCCACCCTCCCCTAGGGGAATGCAGCATTTCCTATCTAGGGGTGCAATCCACCTGGGCGGTTACCAAAGCGTATGTATTCTGCATTTTCACTGCAGAATTTTTGCTGCCACTCTCCATTGCAAGCTAGGAGATTCACTGCGCGACTCCCATCATGCCACAGTGCCTGCCATGCTTCTGTTTCATCATTTAAACAGTTCAAATATTTATTTTTAAAATATCTGGAAGGAACAATGCGATATTTAGCCCTGGTAGATTATCTGGGCAATGCACTGCCATCAGTCAGAAGTTTGCACCTTATTCCTGGCTCAGCTGGCCAGCTTCCAGCCATTAGATTTTCTGCCTTCATTTAAGAGCCTTCTATTTCCTTTTGTGTAACAGGTGATAAAACTCCTCTGCCCTCACTTGATGCTTTCCACTGCATGCAACCAAGAATCAAATCACCAATTTTGGCCATGCCACCTCAAAGGCGGCAGAAGTTCAGTTCATTTTCCTCTTTTCCTTTCCAAACCTTGGAGGCACACAGTATCGGTGCCTGTCCTGCAGCATGGCTGATATATTAATAACAGTAAGTATTAATTATACTATGGTAATAGATGTTTGCCTGTGCTTAGCTTATCTTATCATTCACAATGCTCTGAAGCAGTCATCTGTCCTTTCTGTTTTGAAGTGCTCAGTCAAGCCATGTGTCATCCGTAAACTTTAATCACTAATGTATTTATGTAAGAGTGGGCATGTGTATGAGAGACAGACGGAGCTCGGGCAGATAGGGGATGGTAGGAAGGGAGTACACATTGCATACGTGGCTGTTCAGCTGTTTTACAATAGGGGCAATGCTACTGAGAGAGAGCACGATGCTGCATGTGTGGATTCTCTTGTTGACTATAAGAACAAGTCTGTTCTTGTAATAAGAAACCGCAAAAAAGAATTGCAATATAATTCCACGTTATACTCTTTAAATCTGTTTCGCTATGCTGCCACTCAGTAGAAGATCAATATTCTAAAAGATTGTGGTAGCTCTTTACCCTGTAAGACAACCTCAGGAGACTCTTACCTGCTCCCGCTCCTTCCTTTGGATTCGGTATTATTTTAACCCATTTTTTTACTCATACTTTGCACATGTGGACAGTAACGGAGCTTCTAAACAGGTAGAAAAATAAAGACTGAGGACAGCATGTCTTGTAGTTGTTCTTAGTGGAATTAAATATGGATATCAGAGAAAGAAAACATTTCCAGTAAGCCCACTGGCTCCAGATCTAGGAATTTGTTACAAAAAAATTAATTTAAGAAAGTATAATTAAATTCATGGACATTCTGCAAACAGAACAAAGGTTGAAGAGTGGAGAGTTTTTCCAGAGGAAAGTTGTCTATATGTAGATGAAATAACATCTGCTTTCTGGCCACCCCTGCACACACAAATTGAGCATTCCTATGTTTTTAAGATTTCATTCTGAGTGGACCTTTAGAAACAGGAGAATACAGGCTTTGAAATTCATGAGGTGTGTAAGTCCTCTTCATCTGAGGAACAGGCAGGGTTTGGTTCACTTCCAGCAAAGCACGAGAAAACATTTTAGCAAGTCTCTAGTGACACCTGCAAACACGTGCGTCCTATACACACCTCTGATCTTGTCAAAATGAATGTTTTCTCACCCTGCCATATTTTCCTGGGGAGACAAATGTGATTTTATAATGACCAGTTATCTGCAGCACTGATGAGACATCAAGCTGTGGAGGACACAAAGGCAAAGGTTTCAAAAATTTTGTACACAGAGGGAAGATTTAATGGGTGGAGGTCCAGGCTGAATAACCCGGCTGCAGAGGAGGATGCTCCAGCATGCTCTGCCGATGGCTTTCAGCCTTGGCCTCCCAAACACATCCAGGGAAGCCTTGTAGCCACTAGAGCCTCCACAATTAAAAGTTTATTTTCTGTGCATTTATACAACGCTTGTCAGGCTGCAAAGGTTATAGAGAGCCCACTTTTGTGGGATTCTGCTCTGGAGCTTGCGTTGTCTCCTGTAGATCCCAGGGGCAGCAGGATGCTCTGGGGAGAGCAGGATGTTTTCTTTTTCAACACTAGTTTCTCCTTTGTCATTTCTCAATTAAATCTTTGGCTGCTCTGTCACTAAAAAAGCAAATATTTGCATTGCTCAATCATAAGAGAATATTGAGTATGTAATTTCTACATTAGTTGCCATTCACTGTGTTCGAATGGGACATTTGTTTTACACCATGCAATCCCGAGGTCACTGGAGCCCCAAATCTCTTTGGTTAGACAGACCATTGGTCATGCACAAATACAGATGTGAACGTTTCTGCTTTGCCATCAAGAAATTATTTTCGAGCATAATGCTTAAGAGTGTTTACAGTTCAAATACTAACAAAACATTTAGAGGTACACATTTCAATACAGTATATGGGAAACACCTGGCCTCAGAAACATTTGGATAAAAATTGCTGTCAACCTTCTGTTTGTCAAAAGGGTATATTTATCCTCTGACTTTTTTGTCATGACCTCTGCATTCTGAAATGAATTAAAGGTTTATGTGCAGGAATGCAGAGAGCAGGAAATCAGGAAATAGCATGGGAAATGGCTTTCCTGTCCCGTTTCACTGCTTTACGTACTGTAACGTCATCGAGTGCAGAGATTCTGTCAGTTTATGTTGGTGTCCTTAATATGGGGTGTGCATGTCATACCACTTTGTTCTCTGCTTCTGGAGTATCAAGAGGATCTATTAAAGGATACAGTGTTGATTTAATTTCAGTACAAGACAGCAAGAGACATGGTCAGATTTCAACCATGATTCGTTTATGTGGTTAACTGGAAAACTAGACATGTTTGAGCTAGTTAGACACAATTAATACTTACTTTGAACCATCTGCCCTTTCATACATTTTTAAAAGTAAAAGCAGAAAGATCAAGTCGACCTAGGAAGCAGATGATTCATCTAGCATTTTCATTTTCACAAACTAATCTCTCTACAGGAATATTCAGAGTTCATAAACTGAGAGTGCAAGAAAAGAATCCATATTTTGTAAACAATTTTCCATAAGACTTCAGTGCTTTTAGCACTACAACAAAGAATCAGGTGGGCAAAGTGCATGACCTATTTGGTGCTTAACAGCCTTATTGAAATGCATTGAAATACAGAGTCGGGTGGAATTGCTCAATCTGGCTCTTAATAGTAGCAACAATAAATTGCCTGAATTATTTTCAAGTTGAAGCATTGAACTAGAGGACATATAATTAAAAAAAAAAAAACCAAACAAAACCAAACGGGTTTTACAGTGGCTGGACAGTTTCTATGAAAACTTACCAATATTTTCTGAAAGTATTTGGTAACTGCTGGTTAGTAGAAAATGGAATCTCCAAATATCTTAAATATCGAATCTCTTTCACTCAAGTACTTCAATATGAGCATCAGGATCCAACTTTAAATCAGCTACACTTTGGCTTGGTGGCCTTTTGAATTAAGTAACATCTATAGACCTCAATGGGAATGGGGAAAGCTCTCAAAGCAGCAGAACTCACTCAGTGCTTTATAACATCAAGTTCTTAAAGATAGCCCTGAGACCCTTAATTCTTATTGCCTTTCCTGCTAAATTTGACAAGAATTGCTATATGTAGGACAGTAAGAGAGGTCTTACACTCAGTTTTCTTAGCAATATCCCACCTAAGAAAAAAGGGCCAAATACTACACTTAAAGATGATCACAAAATGTCTATTAATATTGTGTTCAGCTAAGATTTTCCTCTGTTACCACTACTATAAATAAAATCTCAATCTACCTATGTCATTCAACTCCTTCCTCCCCAAAACAGTTTTTGTTATTCACCCTCTATAGCCCATATCTGGATGGAACAAAAATTGATGGGAATTTTTAATATTTTGGTTCCTATGCTTTTGTTTTAAACAAATCAACCAACATGGCTAAAACATGTAGGTTTTCATTCAGCTGTTTAAATAGAGTATTTGGAAGTAGATGGATGTTTACAGGAAGCTCCAAAATCTGAATGTATATTTTTATGCAGTAATTAGTGATTGTTTAATATACCAACTGGGAAGGCAAAGAACAGCATAAACACATAATTGTTACCAGGCAGGGAGAAGTAGAGCATTAGGAGATAGCATAAATAGTCAAACGTGACCTCAAAAGGTCAAAAGAGAACTAAACAATTTTGTCACAGCACTTGCTTATTTAAGTCAATGCAAGTCCAATTTCCTCTCTGCTGTTTTGCCTGGTATTTTATTCTGTCCAATATTATTCTTATTTGACAGAGACACACTCAGAATCAGTTGTCCTAAGTACATTTACAAGTTGTATGCAACTATTAAGCAAGAACAATCTAGCATATTTTGCAAGTCAAAGACAACTCTTTTAAATATAACGCCACGTAAAATGCCAAACTAAAAATGTCCATGTTATATTAATTTCTAACAATGATTTACTGAGGTCAATGACAATAAAAATGCAAGTCAGCGATGGAGGCATTTTGTAACCTAGTCGATTTTTTTTTAACCCCCTTCATGCCAGCATGTACAAGATTACCCTGGCACTGACGAGCAACAAAATTTAAAATGTAATCTCTGAAACAAACAATTTTCACTAAATTAATTCATGTTTTGACCCCCACTCCCCCTTGAAAAAGAATCCCCTTTCTATTTTAATGCAAGGCTAGGGTTTCACTGTGGGGGAGTAGCCCCTATGTATGAACCACATGGAAGACAGGATTATTTTGTTACACTTTAAATCATGTTCATTTTTAGAGCCTGTTCTTCATAACAAATAGGGCATTTTATCTTCATATTCTTTATCTTTTTTTTTTTTCCTTTTCTTTTTTTTTTTTTAAAGTTTCCTTGGAGTGATTATAAAAATCACTTAAATCCTGAAGGGGAACTATGCCTCAGTGACAAAACAAATTTGCCACAAATCATTTTACAAAAGAACAGCAGGACTTTAGACCAAACTCGGGAACTGTTCCTATTCATCATTCATTTGTTTTGGAAACTCCACCCTCCTCCTGCCATGTTCAATATCTAATTGGCATTCTGACACTTCAGATAACTAAACATCTGCTGCATGGATGCTTCTTAGAAGCCTTTTGTTCTGTAAGTTGGAGTTCAAGGGATACAACTCACCGATACACTAGATTCATGCCATTGTTAGGGCAACTACTCTTCCTGAATGGAGAGAAAACAGTCAAATAAAAGCATTTTGCACAAACACTTCCCCCTACCCTCCTGATAAGCTTCCTAAGGGGTTAGTGTATTAAAATTCAGATGTCAGAGTACTGCTGCTTCTTAGCTATTTCCGCAGTTTAGGAAGTCAGGGTCTTTGCAACCCTCCTCTTAACAACTGTTGACAAAAGGTTAATTTCTGTTGCAGTGACAAGCAGGTTTCATCACCAAGTAAAACTGAATGCAGATTTAATTTGCCTTTTTTTTTTTTTTATATATAGCAGTTTGATGAACAAGGTGGGTATCTACCATTCAGTGCTGCTCTGAGACCTTAGGAATTAATGTTTTGCAAGCAGTTTGGAACACAGTTGGAACACTGATAAAAAGATGTTGTAGACCTGTGAAGCAATATTATTATTGGATCAAGAAATAAATCATACATAAAATTTTGTGAGTAAGATTTACATGTTTCTGCTGCTAGGTGTTCTTTAGCATAAAAGCTTTACTATATGATGCGTTCAGCCAATATTGTGAATACATTATCTGTAGCTTCCAGAGTTTTCAGATCAGCCTCTGTGTGCTGGGCCCTGTCCAGCCTACGTAAATGAGAAAAAGCCACAGACCTCATGTCCTCATGGAAGGACAAGACAGGCAAAGGCTGGGAGAGGAGGAAGGCACAAGTCGGTATCTAAGCTATGATGTGTTTTGGTAAACAGCCACAGATAAAACCCACATTGACTGTGTCCTCCTCCTGCTTCACCATTAGACTTCTCATGATGTGGTTCCTACTTAATTGTAGCTGAATCTGTCTCTCATCCAGCAGATATTTCCCTATTCATAACCATAGAAAGGACATACCCTTCCCAAGCATGGCCTTTGTTTCTAGAAATGGGTTTTTAAATGCCGAAAGGACCTGGTCAAAAAAATGCCCCAAGACCCAGAAGAGGTGCAAACATCACAAAGGGGACAGCGGAGGAGACTTCTGGCCACTCCAAAGACTCTTTGCCAGGCTGAGCAGCTGCCCAGGTGCTACAGCAATCCCCTACCTGGCCAGATTTCCAAGCCTTGCTTGATGTTTTTTTTTTTTCCCTCTGGAAATCTAACATTCTCTGAAATCAAGTTGCTGTAAACTCTGTGAGGCAGGTTACAGAGGAGGGCACTGATGAATGTCCCTAAAAACCCATTGTGCCCACGCTGCTGCATGAAAAAGACTGCTGAATACACTGCATAGGAAACAACTCACGTCATTGTCCTTCTGCACACACAATCACTCAAATGATGCATGTAAATAAGAGATTTTATAGGCACATTCACTTTGCAAATCCTTCCCATCTATTCCAAAAGAGCCACATTGTAAACATTAACAGGCTGATCGTAAGCCTGAATTTAGCAGAAAGGCTTCCAGTAACACATGAGTGGGACTGAATTAGACAGACTGACTTCTGTATTCCAGATACCTCACTGGTTACCAGCCTCAGACTTTGGCCCTTGCAAGCATTCAATGTGTATGAAATCTCTTCTGTAACATCTAAATACACCAGCCAGCTAGCAGAGGAAGGAGACAAAATTATGTTGAGCATCTGTCTAGGCAGAGAAAGGGATAGAAGAAAAAAATAATCATAGCTACTTATTTAAATTAATGTTTCTGCAGGAGCTAACACAGACAGAACAGTTAGTTCACAAAGGAGTCACATTTGATATTCCCTTGTGCTATTTTTGATGAAGGACTGAGTAGCTGTAAAGAGCTAGGTGAGACAGGTGAAAGTGGAATAGCCATTTGTACCTCTTGATAACTATGGCCCGAAACAATCTTGTCCTTTATTAAGCATTGATTTATATTCAGTGTGGATGAGTTCAGACAGGCAGGATGGAGTTAGCATATGGCTTTGGGAAATCTGGATTTAATTCCTTGCTTTCCTAAGCAAAATCTTTCTTGATCTTGGCCAAGTGAATTAGCAATTGGGTCTTCAATGCATATAGTCTAGTGCTTCTGAATGCAAAATGTGTTTGCAACAGAGCACAAATTGAGAAATACATCGCATTTCCTTTTATTTTCTCAGGGGATAACCTAGTACATGACTAGGATAATTAAATTCTCCAAGTAATTTTACTGAAGCCAGCTAGATGGAAGAATTCTAGCCGCAGGTCTCTTGGCCAGCCAGGCAGTGAGTGCCACCTCTATGGCCAGGATTAGTGGCAGCTCATTGCCAAAAGACTAGGAAATGAACTACATGAGAAATTACATTTGGGAATTTGGTGCAGTCTGGATGTGGACCAGAGTCCACCATTTGAATAAACTCATAAAGCATGTTGTAGGAGATGAGCTTCCTTTCTGTTGCCTGGAAAACACATCGTAAAGTAGCAAGTCCTTTTAAGGCCATTTCTGTGCCTGCTGTTGAGATTTCCAGCCCTATAGCACCTTCAGATACATGTCTCTTCATCTGAGTTAAAGCACTCAAAGCGGGACGCATTTTTGTTTTTCCCAGTTCAGTGCACAGGTTGGGATCCAAGAGGAGGCAATATTTCACTGAGAAACCTTCAATGACGTTTCTGCTCCTCCACAGAAACTTCTGCCTGCAAGTTTTCTGGCTGATAAGTCTTTCTTGTAAAGCAATCGAGAGTCTGGCAAGCGAAGAAGGGGAGAGAGTGGGAGCTCTTTGTGTGCTGGGACTCCAGTTCTCTGCTCTCAGGCTGGTAAGACCAGGTCTGTACTGGGAAGACCAAGGGAAGTACTTCAGTGCGAGAGCTCCCACATGTATGTTTTTCCTATCGCTTGGCCCAAAGGGTCCATCGAAGCATTTTTTTTTTCCTTTGTGCCCCCTCTCACACCTGCTCTCACATCCTCTCACCAGATCGCTTTCTGCACATGGTTGTTGGGGCCTTCTGTCAGTCTGTCCAACCCACTTTCTCTTTTCTCCCCTCTGTCTGCTTTTTGTTTTTTTCTTGTAAAGAAGAGAGATGAACATCTATGTCAATGAATCCCTGACCTACATAGGCTGACCCTGAGGAGTCAGAGATAATACACAAGAGTAAATGAGGTCAAAAATGGAGAAAAGCCCCCACATGGTGAACTTCGTAGCAAGGTTTAGCTGCACCACGACTTCCTGAGAACCACTCGGTACATGGTTAAGTTTCAATCTCTCTGTGTCCTTTAAAGGCCTTTCAGATTCTTGACATAAATTTTTTGGCAAGGTTTATTGCCAAAAAGGGTAACCCTAGAGAGAGGCTGATAAGGGAAGATTTCCTCATGCTCTCCTTCCTTTGCCCCTCTGTGGTGCCGGCACGCTTGAGCGGAGGTGACAAACTCTGTTCTGCTGAGGACAATGCAACGTGATGGCCCTGGTGGCTCCTGGCACAGGAATCACCCCTCCGCTGGCACCACCGAGCTGCTGAGAGGATGTCCCCACTGTCCTGCGTGGGAAATTGAGCTACACTCTTTGGGACGACCTTAACAACTTAAAGATGTCAATGCCCAGCAAGGGAAAGCTTGATCCTCCAATTTAGCGGGACTGATTTTAAAAGAATGAATATACATCTATAGATAAACATAAAATGTCAGTCCATGCACTTAAGCCGCTCATACCTGGCAGCAAGGGTCATATGCAAAATATGCTAAAGCATTTCATTTCAATCAGACAGCCTGCAGCTTTCTCACATACCAAGAGGAAAAAAAAAAAAAAATCCTTTCACAAAAGAGGTCCGAGAAGTCTTACCTGTCGCTGAGAAAGCAACAGTGTCAGAATCCTATATATTCATCCCCAGCATGAAACAGGCTTCTTTACTGATGGTAACATAACATCCAGGTGTTAGGCCTCAACCCCACTTCAACTATTGTTTATTGCCATTGCATGGATTAATCCCTGCTGTCAGTCCAGTCTGCGAGATGCTCTCAGAAAGAAAGGTCTGCATAGCATCACGAGTGTCAGATCCTGCTTTGATACACTTTATCTTCCCTTATCCCTTCAAACTCACCATGACTACTCTGCCTGACATGCTAAAAATGCTTTAGAATTGGTGTATATAGGCTAAACTCTGGTTTCAGGGGAAAAAACCCTGCCCACCCCCACTTTTTCTTTTTTTTTCCCCCCCCCCTTTTTTGACAGAAATCATTGTTGATCTGATAAGAAGTTTGTGGAGTATCCAGTTACAAACTGAGAATCCCCAGAGTCGGTGATTCATTAGTAGTTATCCTAGTGTTACAGGAAGTAAACAGCTTTTAGATGTGCATTTTGCATCTAATTATGTCACAGTCCACTGGCCTTCTCAAAGGTGTGCTGTTTTTCTGGGTAATACATTAAAGATAACAGATTTTGCAACAACAGCTGGGAAAAACAAAAATAGATAAGTGGTGGAAGCTTTGTAAAAGAAGTGGGAAATCTTTGCTACACAGAGGAGACAACTGGGTGTCCTTTGGAAGGATGTGAAACTTTATCCAGCAAAAAGGTGGCTGTCAAAGCATCTCTATTTTTGTGGCTCATATTGTCCTTCCAGAAAGATCCTGAATCCATTTGTTTTTGTACTTCCTCACTAAATGATTCATTTCAGTTAACGCTCAATGGCTTCATTCTATCCTCAGATTCATTAAAGCAGACTATTCTGGGTTTATATCACAGCATGAGAGCACAGAGCTGAGCCCAGTGGGATTTCTCCACTTAGAAGTTTCAGTTTACTACTAGGGGTCAGAAGCTGAACTGCTGGGTATCCAACACTAGCAATTTTTTAACATAAGTTATCTGATGTTTTAGCTGAGTTGAGTTTGTCGAGACTCAAGAAGCGTTTTCTCTTAACAGGCTGGATGTCAACGCATTGCTCCCACCGCTACCCAGGAAGGCTTTGCCTGTTGCCCATCTCCTAACCCAGGCAGACACGACTGTCACTCGCCCACTCCAAATTGGGTGTGCAGAGGATCTGGCATGACCCTGCTTGTGACAAGAGCACTGGGACCAGCACAGTGTGGGGCTGATACCTCAGGCTGTTACCAGTGATGGGCAGAGAAGGGTTTGGGTGCATTGAATGTGGGTCACTAAATCGCAAGCCTAGAAGGAGCCAGAGGGGTAAGTCAAGGAGAGCAGATCCTCCTGGGACATGGGCCAGCGCGTTGGGAGAGATGCTCCTGCAGGCATGGCCTGCCGAGACCTGGCACCGTCTGCAGTTGTCATGACCTTCACTTATTTTCAGAGGTGCTAAAAAGAGGACAGTGCATTTTGGACACAAACAACCACATTCCTGTGAATGCTGTCCAGGATGTGTTTAAGTAGGGGATGACTGATCCCATTAGTCTGCTAAATCCCAGACTCAAGGGTGCAGAGAGAAGCATTCTTAAAAACCAGGCAGTTTTATTTAGTGTTGCTTTTAAAAATGAAATTAATAGTCTAAGTTACATTTAGGTAAATCATAATTTGATAGTGAATAAAAAGCAGAGGTTTCCTTGAAGCATTAAAGCACTTTTCCCCTGCCATGCCTCCCAAAATTCTGTCACCTGTGTGCCAGGAAAAATTATTTAATGATTTTAAAGCACTTGTGCATCCCTTTTCAATTCAAGAGACTACTGTTCTGTTATTTTGCTCTCTTATGGTTTGCTGGTTTTGCCCAGCCCAGAGCAGTGCTGCCAGACTGCCTGTCCTCTCTTCTGCTCTTTCACCAATTCCAGCCATCTCTTAGAGAGCATCAGCATGAAATATCTCCCTCCTTTGCCCATTTGTAATGATGAGTAGCAAAGAGAAGCTCCATCATTTACTAGTCTACGCACTACTGTTTCTGCTGACAGCTTGACGAGCTAAACATGTAATGCTGGGGTGCCCTTGACTTCCCAGCAGTGTGTGTGTGTGCATTCATAGGAGCCTTTTCCTTGATGCTCTACCACACTTCTCCACAATCACCTTCCTCCATCTCACACCGACCTCCTTTTGCTGGATAAAAGCAAGGATAGATATCTGGAAAAATTTGCCTATTCCCACCTCCTCTTGGATTGGGAATCGATGGCTGGAAATGGAATTATAGGGTGGAGTCAGAGGATGGGTTTGGTCAATAGTCACTTGGGCTTTTGCCTTTCATTCCCTCCTTCAGCACCTAAAATGCCATAATGCCATAAACCAAAGACAACACAAAGACAAATAAACAGGGAATATAGTTGGTTTTCAATTACTTTTTGCCTGCATGTATTCTACTTCTACCAAGGAAAACCCAGGCAGCTGCTCCTGCCTCTATCAGCAGACCGACAAGTTATGGTCTTCCTTCCACTCCACCCACAGAAATCCTGGGGAATCGATCTTCCTTTGGGATCTCTATTTGTCTCTCAAATTTAGGTGAAATTAGACAGTTTCTTGCAGTGGGGAGGGAGATGAGGGAGATAGGCACACATAAACAGATAGAGGTGCAGGTAAACCTCATTTCCTTAGGAAATCAGTCTAAGCTGATGTGGCCAGGGAACAGTGGGAAATAAAGCAGGCATGTCTGTGGAGATGCCTGAGTGCCCTGCCAGGGGACCAGGGTGGCATTTTGCTCAGGGATGATGTGTCCCTGGGGCACGATGCTCTCCTGCCTAGCACAGTGCTGTCCACTTCAGCTCTTCCCACCCCTGGCAGCAGCACTGCACACCATTGCACCATGTGCCCCAGTTCCTCCCATCTGTGGAAAGGAAATTGAGACTTCCTTCCTCATCCTGGCAGAGCACTGCTAAGATCCTCCTACCACATGTGAAATATTTAAGATCTGCTGATGAGAAAGGCTATAGAAGGCCATGTTACTCCACCACTGCAGCTGGACCCTATGTCAAGAATGCATACAATAACTGAATTTAAAGAATACGTGTATTTTTTTCTATTATTAGATCAGAGTTTCAGTAACAAACTGAATTGATTTGTTTGAACTCACAGCTAGAATAGTGGTTATGTTTCTAGGAAACTACAAAATGAAGGCATTTCAGAGTGCATTTAAAAAGAAATGCAAAAGCCCTGCTGTCAATGACAAAACAAAGTTTGAGCTTAGAATGGAAAATGGATGGGTTGTAAATAACAGTGATGTTAAAACCTCAATTGATTCAGTTCCACAGTTAATCTATTATATTCTTCCAGTGGAATTTGTTTTGCTTGAAAAGGATTATATGAAATCATAACCTTCATTAACTTTGAGTGATTCATTTTTTTTTTTGTAACCAGATGTTTAGTTACAGCTGATAAAGCATGAAAACCTGCATTCCTCACAGCTTGCTCTGCATGGGTGTGTTGGGTAATGATGACAAATATTAAGGTACAACATTGCTCTTCTTTGCTGACATAGCAGTGACTGATCTGCTTATCAGATTCAGCTGGGAACTGGAATGCCAAAAGAGGAGAAATATGAATGTGTCTGATATGAGCCTAATGGATCCTGAGAGTATTCATAGCTCAGAACAGACTGAAAAAAAAATGAAACGCAAACAAATTTGGAGAGAACCCATACTGCCATTCTGTGGGGCAAAGAAGGCATCGCATGGCTTTTGAGGAGATGTGATTATCTAGACTGTATATGAAGGTAAAAACGCAGCTACAGTTGCTCGCAAATGCTGCAAGAGCTCCGTTCTTTAAATTGGTCTGTAAGCCTCAGACAAGAGCTGAGTTTTTGTAGGGGACATGGCCCAGGAGATCTAGCTGTGCCTGTGGAAGTTTCAGCATAGTCAACAGGCTTACACAAATGAAACTTCTAATAGGGTTTGTACAAGTCTGGGGGATGGGAACGTGTTTTGTTAGTATTTCACTACCACTTTTTCAAACACATTTAGAACCCCAAAAGCTTCTGTTGGCTATGAAGAGGTGTGTCACGGTGCTGAGACAAACTGGCTGCTCAGGGTAAGTAACCCATAAGAGTGCAGCCGCCAGTCATCCTACGTGCCAGAGCACTGGGATCAGCATTTCTTTGAATAGCAAGTTCTACGGCTTCTAACAAATGGAAAATGTAACTCAATCTTTAAGAAATCAATGAAAATGTAGAAGGAAACTTCAAGGCTTTTCTTAACTGAACTTTTTATAAACAGATTAATCATTTCCAGAAATAGAAAATGTCAGTCAGATCATCTTGTGTGACACAAGGTCAGCTTTCTGCAAATAAGGCCAGTGGCATGTCAGATGTGAAGATAAAACAACAGCTTTGCATTATGTGAGCCCAAGGTGCAGTTACCTGTGAAGGGGTTTCGTTTCATTTCATTCATTTCAGTGCTCTGCCCAACCCTCCTAGGACCCAAATTGAGAAATGCAATTTTATTATTGCTCTTTTTAATGTCTGTGTTTAAATTAGTAGTGCCAAAACTTTAGCCAAACAAGAAGCAGTCTCAATAGACTAAGCACACATCGGGATACAGGCTGACACTTTGTAAATGGATCTACCTGGAACAATTAAAAAAGTTACCACCTTTGTTTGTTTGCTCCCACCTCTCAACTAGTTATCACCAACCCAGAGTCAGTAATAAACAGCGGCAGGCAGGAACTTCTTGAACTGCACCAGCCAGATCTGCAAGAATCTGTCAGTCAACACTCTTTGTCCTGACATACTGCAGCTCTGACATCCCCATTCTGGCCCACTCTTGTACAGGTACTTTTTGTTTATGCCACAGTGGTGCAATGGTTTGGGAATACAGCTACATTATACCAAAGCACTACTAACTCTAGTTATGTTAAGAATTGCAAAAGTGAAGTGACTTTAAAATTTTAATTTTCATGAAGGAAAAAAAAAAAGTTGTTTTTTTCACACAAGCCTGATGGAAAGAAAAACTGATATAGATCATCTAAGGGCTCAAAAATGAGTAAAAGAAATTAAAAAAAAATAATATTGAGTAATTTTTTAAAATCTTGTGATTTAAAATGATGCCTGACTTGAGATTTTAATGCTTCTTAATTAATAATGTATGGATGAGCCATACATGCAGGACCATTCAGTGCCCACTCCCCAAATACTCAGGTATACCTTATGCCCTTGCCTTTAGGCTATGGGCACTACAGACAATGATATGGAAGAACGAACAAAAACAAGCACGTGTAACAAAGGTTATTGTTTTCTCTAGTATCCTTCATTAGAAATTGAAAGTGTTGTTTGAGATGAAAGATAGCCATAGCCTCTATAGACTTAATAATGAAACTTCAAATAACTTGCAGTGCTTCTGCCGATGAAGATTGATACCTTGCTGTTAATTTCGTCATCTGAACATGAAAGAATTTAAGGCTGTATTTTCTGAAACACTGGCCGTGAAGAGCACAGAACCACTAGCACTTGGCCCAAACAATCCTCCCAGCTCTTTATTGCTCCACTGGCACATTGCAAGAGCAATTGTTTAGCCAGGAGCTGAAAGAGTTGTCCTGTACCAATGGAGTATGCAATTTCCCATGCGATCACATGCCTCTCAGAGTACACTCTCCCACTCCTCTCTGTCTTGTCATTTACTGACGCCTATCACAAGACCAGAACAGCAGCTGGAGTGTTATGCGGGCAATAACTTCCTTTTTTATTTCTTTTAGGAACTGTCCAGAGGCCTGAATGTCTTTGTATGTTAAATTACTGCAATAAGTACCTCATGAATGTTCACTCTCTCCTTCCCACCTCTCAAAAAAGTCCTGTCTCTCCCTCCTGAAAGTAAGCTATTGCACCACCTATGTCTTTCCTTTGAAGGAGGAGGATGAACACATACTACATTGATTAGGCACATTATTTATTGCACTTCTGGAAGATGCTCAGATGCATCCTGACAAGGTGAACAACGTGAGAACTTGCAAAGAGTAGGTTCACACTGACATTAGGTAAAATCTGAACCATTAATAAGTATGATAATAGTGATAAAATACTGCAGAGGCCAAAAGGCACACACACAAGGAAGAGCTAATGCCATATCGTCTCTTAATACAGACTGACTACCATACTGATCTCGCGTGAAAACGTTCACTTGGGTCATGGTAAGCATGTCTGGCTGCAAATCAGTTTCAGCACTTAATGACAGGTTGGCAGGTAGAAGGATTAGCAGTAGTATGTACAGTTTTATGTGCAGCCAGATAGCCAGACCTGTATTCCGACAATTAACAGTTTTGCTCTTATTGAGGTACTAGATGTATTTTGTACAATTCAGGTACAGTGTCGCCCTACTCCAAAGCCTTTGAAGTCAGCAGAGGTCACAAGCTATTTTAGCATTTGCCAAAAGCGACAGTGTAATCAGCCATGCCTGAAAAATAATGGGAATTGTCAACAGTTAATAAAACTACTTTAAGAGGTTGGATTGATCTCTTTTCAAAGGCAATCTTGCACCTGTGAAAACTTGTCTATAGCAGTATGTATCACTGAATTGTACAATTGTTATTGCAGTATAATCATCTGTTTGCACCTACAAAGTTGCAATCCAGCTGACTTGAGGGCAAGTGAGCCCAGACCTCCTGTTTCCTGCAGTTTCTTGTGATTTTATGGTTCAGAATAGAGCATTAGAAGATAATGAAAGTTCCTGTGGTAACTTATCTGTGACTGCTTAATAAAAATAATACAAATATTTGCTAAAGCAGAACCCCATGCTCTCCCAAGACAGTGCTCTAACCCTTAGTTAGGAAAATTATATCCATTTTTGTTTCTCTCCTTACACCTCCATTTTAAACTCTAATTATTCCATGAAAAATGAAACCGTTTCAACAGGAAGGACTGAGAACTTGCTGCTCCTGATTAAGATACACTATTCACCCATGCTGAAAAAGGAACAGATGAGAGGTCTCCTCTACCTGGGTGACTGCTCCAACTCCAGAGACCGCAGCTGGGCAGGAGGGGAGGATCCTCTCCGGACAGACCGAGACCCTGCCTCTGAAACAAGTGCTGGCAATAGGACAGGACATGGCCTATCTGTGTGATCCGACTTCAGGACTACTAAACTAAGGGAAAACCAGAGATGAGGCCCTCATATCCACCATCTCATCCTTCGTTGTGGGACAAGGACCAGATGGCTCTTGCCCAGGAAGTGATACTTGGAAACAAGAATTGCTGAAGCTGCCTTAGATGGCACTGGCCTCTCCTACCCTTTCAAAATCTAAACAGAAGTAACATGACACACTCAAACCCTGTCATCACAGGAGACGTTTAATGAACCCAAGGACTAAGAGACTTAATTTCTTTTTTCCTGCTTTCTTTTCTCCTCCTCCTGACCAAGCTGGGATGCATTTCTTATGCAATGCTTATATGAATGACAGCATGCAGAAGGCATAGCAGAGGATTTCCACAACACTTGGGCTTGTATTGTCCTGCACCTTATTATCATTCTCTAACCCTGCACATATGGTCATCTTCCATTCTTCTAACTGGTTCCAGGGCCCTGGAATTCAGCATGACCCCTGAGGGCTATTCTAATGCAATCAGTAGGAATACTATATCCAGGGCCAGTCCAAAATCAAAGGCCTGGCCAAAGCTCAGGATAAATTACAGCTGTTATAAAGAAATCACCTTTTCACCTTGGCCCTCATATTCTTTCAGTTTACAGTCATAACTCAGCAAGGCCAGCAACATTTGTCATTAATAAACCTGGTTGGATAAACAAGACTGATGGATTAACAAGTCACATGTAAAGAAATCTGAGAAAGTGAAAAGCTTTAGATAGAAGGTAAGAATAAGCTGATTTTTTTTTTCTGAGGCAAGAGAAAAATTGATATATATTTACATTTATTTTTCTGTACATTATCTTCACTTGTAACACGTGCTGGCATGACTGACAGCTATAAGTACAGTAGGTCCAAACAGCTACTGAAGAGAAGACACAGCCCTGGCCTATGTGATTTCGGAATGCACAGATGACCATATGATCTATGAGCCTGATGTTAACAGATACCCTGGTTTCACTAAAGTAGAGACTTCTTGCCAATATCTACCTTTTATCCTACTTGGACACCATTGTTTTCCTCCAAATGAAACCCTTTTGTAATTTTAAGTGAGAGGAAAGGGTATTTGACTTAAAAAGATACATAACCAATTAAGATCCTAATTTCAAACTACATTAAAGAAATACCTTGCATAAGAGTCATTTGATTAAGAACGTTAAACTAAAGTTGTTCCCAAATGTGCAGTTCTGCAACTTTGACAAGATACAATTTACCATTAATGAAACAAATATGCCATGGTGAGAATGGCATACTGGAACATGAAGGGTTAAAAAAGAGCTCTTGGAAACCTGTAAGAAAGAGGAAGAGCAGATTATATTCCCCAGCTCTCTTGGAAAAGCCTAGGAGGGTATGATTTTTCTTTATTAATCTCTGTGATTTATAGTAGCTTGATTTGAAAATTGTTAAATATTTGTTAAAAATAGGAAACGCAAATGCTGTGAAATACATGTAGTATATGAATAGTTTTATATAAAAGATACATACAGGAGTATATTACATTAAAAAAATCCAACCTACTGAATTTTTCTGTAAAGAAAAACAATGTGGAATAGATGAACTGTACAGTAACAGCACATATCCACTAACGATTTTAGATCAAACATCCTCCCCAGCGCTGCTCTGACAGCACATGGACAGCAAGGGACAAGACAGCTCAGCTGGCTTTAAGAAAGTGATGTCCAGGTGTTCAGAGATGTTTGCATTGAAATTCAAACTGATTGAGAAGTCTGTAATCTCTCTATTTTTGTTTCTGACACAATTTGGTCTAATTAGTCCTAATTTGCCACTCTGGGTAGTGGTCTCCATGCAGAAGAGAGAGGGTGCGCTGGCGGTAGCTGTGAATGAACAGGCAAGAGCCACGTTAGAGGTTCAGAACAATATCCTGGGGAAAAATAATTTATTAGGGTTTCGATGGGTGTTTTTTTAAACTATTTGGCCTTAAACTGTCTTCATCTGGACATCAGCTGTTTACTCTGCAAACATCCCCACCCAGCCGGCACAATGCGAGGTGCCGCTCCAGAGCCGGCAGCTGCAGAGCACCTTTTGTGTTTTCAATTTAAAGCCTTTGGGTTGATAGTTCACGTTAACATGGAGAGAAATATACAACTTGTGAGTTTGAAAAGCAGTTTTTACTCATAAAAACCTTTGATAGTTTAGCCATCTGGTCAGAGTGAAAGAAGCTCATAAAAGAGGCCCAAATAGGGTCAAAGGTCTCTTGCTACGTGGGTCAAGGGGGCCGAGGAGGGTTTGCTGTAGTGGACTTTACTAAAAACTTGTCAGTGAGGATCTTTGACAAATTATGGCACATTCCATGGCTTTTTGGGAAAGTATTTGATTACAGTGTGCAGGAATGTTGTTGATATTTGCAAGCTTTAAGGAAAAAGGCATTTAAATCAGAAGCTGTGAAGATCCTTTAGGAATCGTCTTGTGTGTGAACAGGGAAGATTTTCATTTTAGTCTGCTTTTTTTTTTTTTCTTATTTTTTTTTCCAGTATAAAAAGATTCAGGGGAAAACAAAACAAAAACCTCTCTACTGCAGAAAGCACAAAGGTTTTGACCCTTGATTCAGGTCATTTATTCTTTTAAATGGTCACAAATTATAAAACATCTAATTACTTTTTTTTCTTCCAACTTTTGGTAAGTGACAAAGCAATAAACAAAATGAGGGGAAAACAAAATTAAACATCTACTTTATTTTTCTGGTTTGTTCATATCAACCTGGTTAACTATACTGCTTTTATTTGTAAGAGGTTGTTATGAAAAGTAACGGGATTTAAGCAGACTGAAAGCAATTTTCTTGTAAAGGTTCAGAAGCAAGCAGAGGAAATAACATTATTTTTATGAGGTGTTTCATGGCACAGCATTATAATAAGTCATAGTACAGTAGTCATGTCTTAAGGGACAAGGCTACATCACTAAAACCCACAAAAATAATTGTGTCAAAATTTGTGGTCTGTTCTTTCATCCTGGGAGAGGGCGAAAAGTGGCAGAGAAATGAATCAGTTAAGATTATGTACTTAAAATATACAATACTAACATTCCTTAGTAGAAATCCACCTATTTCAGCTTAATCCAACTTCCAATTGTGTACACACCATGCACTGTGGCCCCAGAAAATTGGATGCATATTCATTTCACTTGGAGAAAAAACTACAGAGTTTTCTGAAGACTAACCTCAATGAGGAGAAAAAAAAAAATTAGGACTATTGCAACTTATTAAAGACTTGGCTGGCTGGGATGACAGTTTGAAAAGCGTTTTGCAACTTCTTGATTTAAAGGTATTTTGTTGTTTTGAAGGTTGACAGGGCAGTTTATAGCTACTGTGACTGCGGAGGAGTTCAGTGTTGCAAAATATCTGGGTTTTTTTTTCTTCGCATGCAGACAAAGCAGCAGTGTGCTTCGTACACTACCTTTCTTGTGACATCTGAAATTAGACTCTGACCTTAAAACAGTGAAACATCATATCTACGAGTGCAAAACAAAAATGCAGGATTACACCAAAGCAAATAAAGATATGCATCAGTTAGTTGTCACCTGACTGTTTTTTAACAAACATAAATCAGGTTTAATAAGTTGGATTAGTCGTTAAGTTTTCTTTTAAAGGAACTCTGATTTCTGTACCTACTATTGACCCTGAAACGTCTGTGTGTCATACAAACACACCAGTTTATCTGACTTCTGCATATACATATATCTCCTACCTCCTGGCTGGAATTTATTTTACGTGGAGATTCCCAGGGGATGTAAATCAGTAAAGCCCCATTGATTTCAACAGATCCTGGCTGCTGGGGGCATGCTGATGTATCAGCAGAGGTTCTGGCCTATGGTGTTTATACTGCCTCTAAATAAATAAATAAGAAGCATTAAGAGGCGATTACGTTTAGAGTGCAGATCTTCTCTCAAACAGGTTACAGAGTGACAGTTAAATAGAAATCAGGGCTTGTTAACTACTCTTTAACAGACTTCATAATAAATAGGCTTGTCCATTAGTTGTAATGGTCGTTGCGGAATGGCACCGGCCACGCTGACAGGCTTTCTGAAATTAAGAAAGGAATTAAAAAGGTGGGAGGGCATGCCCCCAAACTGCTGATGGTGTGAAATAGTCCTGACCTGACAAAATAATCCCTCAACAGAAGAGAGCAGTGGTGCACTCGGTACAGTATTTTGCCCTGATTTACAAGCATGTTGATACCTTCTCCTCCTCCAGGAAGGAAGAACCTTGTTGTGGAGACCTGCTAGAAGCCATGGGTTGGGGAAGACATTGCTCATCCTTATGCTAGCTATCATTTGCTGACCTTATGTATCAAATTGTCCTGGGAAGAAATTACCTTTCTTAAATCTAGAGAAGGTAACTAGTAAATGCTCTTCTTATTCATGTGTCTAATCCCTAAATCCTACTAAACTATTTGCCTCAGTAATATCCTACTGCAGTAAATTCCACAGGTTAATCATACACCAAACACAAGATTATTTTCTTTTATCCATTTTTGTTGACATATAAAAGGACATTTTCAATTTGACTGCCATTTATCTTTAATCATCAGATGGGTAAATAAGTGCAATTAATCACACAATTTTATTGTGTGACGTGTACAGAAGCATCTCTGGTGCTCCTGGGGAACCCTAGCAAGATGGGTGGAGGTCCCAATGTACTGTCAAGATCTCAGTCACCTTACATGTAGGCATCAGTGTAGCACTGGATGAGACACAATCAACAGGACAAGTGCAGTGCCTGGCTATGGCAAGGCAGATGTGCTGTAATTTCTCCTGAGGAGGAAAGTTGGTTTCTATCACTGAAATTCCTTAGAGATCCATTCAGTTAATGTGGGACGTCAGTTGCCCTTTGATGACAGAGTCCATGGAGCCTATATATGCCAGCAGCTGCTCTTTAATTATAACATTACCCCAGGACCTATAGCAACAAGCAGTTGCAGTTTGCCTGCAGAGCATATGTGGGTCAGTAGCTGATGAAGCTGAAATTTATCATTGGAATGATTCCCAAGTGCTTTGCAAACCAGGAGAATGATTAAGTATGAAGGTAGCACTAAGCAAGGTTTAAAGATTAAGGAAGAACAAGCTCAGATGAGAGGTATTTGAACTCAGATAATGATGTGAAAGCAATGGACAGTACTCTTGGTAAGATGTTAAAGGTTAGAAATACAAGGTTTTACAATACAGAGGCATCTCTTGGATCAGGAAAGACTTTATGCAGTCAGCAATAGACCAAATCAACTCTCAGTCACACTGGGTTAAATCACAAAGTTACTCTCAGTCATTCTTGTGTAAGGGAAGTTGAACTTAGCATGTCACTTGTTCTCATCTTTGGTTCATTTCGTTTTATTGTCATATACAGATTTTACTATCTGTAAAACTGAAACAGAAATAAAACAACAGTTATGTAGATATGTTGTCTCTGCATTACTAGTCAGAAAATTGAAGAATGGTACCTCATACTTCAACAAGAGCGAGAGAAGACCTATTCACAGCACATATCATGGTATTTTCTTTCACATTACTAATTCATGGGTCTACAGTTGCCCTGAATGAGAGAGCTCATAGACTCCTTCCCTTTGGAGAGTCAGAAGTCTCCAGGTCTGTTCTGGTCAAATATCACCTTTCAACTGGGCCAAAATATGCATTAAAAGTTATATACACATTTACAGTGCTTTTCCTAGTCAAGACTCAGTCCTGAGCACACATTGCATTTCCCTTTTTGAGACTATCCTTTCCTACAACAAAAACAAAAAACCAAACCCCCAAAAAACTTAAATCAATAGACTGACAGGTGAAACCAGGATGAAAATTGGACTTACTGTATTTCATTCAGTTACGGACAGCTTTATTTTTATATAAAGACAATCACATTAAAAGACTTCTCTGATAAATACAATGGGAAACACTTAACAAGAGATGACTAAGGTTTGAGTCATCCACTTGAATTATTTCTTCCCAAGTACAGTTCGATATAGATGATGTTCCTGAATATCTGCACTGCAGAATAGTAGTTGTTTTTAGGCAACTGTTTGACACAACCAGCCCCGTGACCAATGATTTTTTTTTTTTTTTTAAAAAAACACCTCTAACTCATCTGTTACTCAGTTATCAACTGGCTTTGTACTTAATGTGGCAGTTAACATTGGACACCTGCTTAAAAATACTTGATACTCACAATATTGCACAGACTCCAACATGACAGACACGATTGTTTAGCTGCTATTATCACCCGATTTACACTTCTTGTTTTGTTCTGATGCCTTTTTAATCAGGATTTTAGATTATCACCTTTCCAGCACAACAAATAAAACATGGGTGTTGTGATGAACTTATCAATCTCCATTAATTATATCAGCAATGTGGTGAAATCATCTATTCTGTCATCTCTGGAATATTGCTTGGCTTCAGGTTTGGCGCTCTCAATCCGATTTGTAGATACTTATTCTTGCACTCATGACCTCCTGATTGGATTATTGGAATTCTTTGCTGACAGCTCTTCCTGATAAGACCTGGCACAGGATTCAATTAATCCAAATGCAGTAGTGAAGAAATTCTGTTAAACAACTGTTCTCTTCTTGTGATGTATATAGCCCTTTACTAGCCTGACGGGACTGTGTTTTAAGCAGCTGCAGAGGCAGCCCACACTGTATCAGGAGCCAGCCAACACCTCGCTCTGCGGCCTGCCTATCTCTTTCATCTAGCTTCTTCCTGGCTCCACAGTAAGATGTGCTGACCTTTTCAGTGCTCTTAATCTCTTTATCTGCTGACCTCCCACTTACTAGTTGTCCTAAGTATTGAAATAATTTCATCCTCAATATCACTCTGTGATGAAGATGTAAAGTTTTCCCTTTCATATTTTGCAGTGTGGTTCTCAACTCTGTAAAATTAAATTTTCACAGCAGGAGACCATAAGGACCATTACATGATTTATCATCCCTCTCTGTGGCCAACTGAGATCACTGTGGTCTTCCCACTGGGAGTGTCCTGGGCAGGGGGGGCAGATATCCTTCAGCAAAAAGTCTACAGGCTCTTCCGGTAGAGCTATGTTGAAATTGCAGTGCTAATCCCAGTTCCTTGGGAGTTTCCTTAAGTGCTATATTTATTACAACAAAGATGGAGTCTTAAAGTGATCCTGAGTCTTTTAAGATGCTTGGCAACAGTGCAGAAAGTAAACTGCTACAGAATTTAAAACCAGACACTGCAGCCTCCAGCCAATACAGTTCATTGTTGAAGTGGTAGGCAACATGCACGCATACTTGACTGACAACTTGTTGAGCTACTGCTGTGTTCCATAAGACCTCTACTGAGAGACTGGAGGAAAGAAATAGCCTCCTATTTTTGAGAGGAAAAGGTCAATATACTCAGAAATTTAAAGAAATTAAACAAAAAAAGGTAAAAGTTTTAAAATTAAATTTGTAAATTAAGACTCCACTGAATATTCTTGAGATTTACTGAGTAATATATGCAGAACTGTTGCCACTATCTCTCAAGATAGTTAGAACCTGGTACCAATGTAAGGCAGCCTGGAGTGCAATGGCAGTGCAGTCAAACGTGCTGGACAGACTCTTCCGCAAGATCAAAACTTAAAACAAAGTTTGCCACTAGTTCCCAAAGAAAAATCACTGACAGATTTGAGGGCAGTTATTTATTTGGGCCTTCATCTTTAAAGGAAAGAAAAAAGTCTGGATGACATCTGCCTTTGCACAGAATTTGACCAACTTCCCTGGGATGGCAACTGAAGCTTAATGTTTGCATGGATCTCTCCCAAACCAAAATCAAAGTTCTCCATTGTTTTCCTTATAATTCTGAAAATATCTTTCATCATTGTTTTTAATACAGCCTGTTATAGCAACAATAGGTATGACATTTTATATCACAATTTCAACCTATTAAAATATTTGACATCACTGACATATACCAGAAAGCCAGAAGTATTTCTGTTCCTTTGGACAGAACATTGAGCATATTTATTAGTCAAAACCTTAACTGGGGTAAAGATACACAGTTCTCAACAGATATAAAACAGATTTGGACCTTCTTCATTGTATTTTCAGTACCTAGCAGGTTGAAGAACCTGGCAAGCCAAACTATTGCATTCACTTGTGTATGACAGAGGAGAAGCTGGAAGTTATCCACCCTATGGGTAGCCACGTGTCCACACACATGGCTCGCACACAACCTGTGCAAATATTTTTAAAATTCCAGAGCCTATAGTGTGTGTGGGAGGGATGAAGAGACCCTCATGAATCTTCCTAGTAAATCCTGAGGCTTATTGAATATTTATCAAAACTTAGCACTTGTTTTGCCAAGGGTTTATGATAGATAGAATTTAGATAACTTCTGAAAATTAGGAGTGGATAATGAAGTTCACATGAGGAATTTGTTGTTGCTGTTCAAGAGTGTCATCTGGCACAGAGTTCAAGGGTCTTGGCCTACAGATATTTAAAGAAACTAACATTTCACTCCAAATTTCAGCTGAGTATATTTTACACCACAGAAAAGCAAGCTTGTGTCAACCAAGTGTAATGTAACCCAGAGCACGCTACTGTTCGGTGTGAGGTTATTCCAAGGAAGCTCGGGAACTTCTGACACATCGATGCTGAAGGACTTTGCTTACAAACAAAGCACACGACCCACCGCATTCACAATCTGCAAAGGTGAACCAGGTACTTCTCACTGCTGCCAACTAGGTGGCATGTTCTCTTATTGTACCTTGTTGAGTTCCTCACGAGTCCAGCTTCTGCAGCTCTCAGCGGCTTGGCAACCACCCAACCCTAGAAGGGCCGTGGGCACCAGTGTCCCAGCAGAGCACACCAGGTTTGCCCCTTAAGGGTAACCAGATGCTTTAACTAAAACTTGTGCCTTTGTGGCCTGTTTCCAGAGAATGAGAACAAAGATGGATGTGCTAACATCCATAAAAGCAGTGTATATGGTGGCTGCTTTTTTCACAACTAAGATGTTCCCAGCCAGCGGATTATAAATGCCATGCTTCATTACATTTTAAACAATAAAAATGAATGACCCATCTCCAGCGAGTGTCATATTTCTGGAAGGGAGGATAACCTGTGTGGTTAGGAACACGTCCTAAATCTATCTGCTCCATTAACCTTTGGAAGTTGGAGTAGTTCTAAGGTTTGAGAAGCAATTAATATCTTGCAGGCAACAACATTCTTGAATGGATGACCCAGGATTTCAGTTACACCTGAGTAGAAAGTAATACCTCACCAAGCTCTCACCAAGAAAAAAAAAAACCCCAAACTAATTTGAAAGTGCAGTGAGAGGTCATAAAAATTGTGGATTACTTTAGTTAGTCATTTGTAACAGGTAAATGCATGAGTATAACTTCCTGCAGTGGGGGGGGAAAGGTCTTTATGATTTTTCCAGGGTTATGAATACATAAATAACAATGGTCACTTAAGAAGGGCAGAAGCTTTGGGATTAACCTTTCCACACATTTCTAAGTAACCTGCTGACCCAATAAAGGATTTTTTTCTTGTTTGCTCTCCACATCAATCATATCTATAGGAGACACAAACATTTTGCCATCTAGTTCAAAATGAAAACTAGAAAATAATCACTCAACCTTTACAATTTGTTGTTTACACTCAAGCTGCCTTTCGGTAAATGCGTTACTACAAGAATTCTAGTGTAAGAAATGAATAGTTTTAGCTACATCACTTATTTCTCCCATTTCAGACATGAGTCCATTCTCCCTGGCAGGTTTACAATGACCTTCCCCACTGCCTGAGGTAAAAGAAATTCCCTCCCCACCATGGCATCTCCATCAGGATGAGTTTAAACTGTTGGTCTCTCCAAGGTGGGATAAGTTCTCCAAGAGGTGCACACCCCTCCATGCCCACATCCAAAAGTGGCTCCCCACGCACACATCTCCATGAAGGGCATCTCCACATCCCCAGTCTGGGGCTGGCCACTGGCAGCCTATGCAGCGGGGTTGTTAATAACAGGCCTGAACATTAACCAGCATGAAACTGGGGATTTAAGATTAAATATATTCTAGTAGCCTTTGTCAGTGAGGAAGTCAAGCCATGATGCAGAAGATATTTTTGTTTTTAAATTCTACAATGCTTGACTGCCTGGGGAGAGAAGAGACTTACATGATTCAGGCTACGTTATTGCATGGCAATGTCTGGAGCTTACAGATAATTTACAAAGCTTTCCCATGCAAGTTTTCCAACATAAAAATAAAATTCCTTGTCCAAAGTCGTGAAATCAGATAGCTAATCCAGCATCCCATGAAGATAGCCACCAATTTCTGCTGGCGTTAGGATGGGCTTTTGTTGCCTACCAAATATTGAGTAAGAACTAATTAAACTGTCTCTGTTTAGACACTGCCTCACCCAGGAAAGCTTTGCTCATGGTTAATTTGTAAACACAGCTATTATTTATAAATCATGAGTCAGATTGAAGGACACAAAAAGTTCTCTACTGTTGCTTTAGGGGAGCCTTCATCATCTAGTAAATAACCAGTGAACAAGGTTTGTTGATGTGAAAAGAAAATCGGCTCCAGACCAATGACTCCATCATAATCATGGAGAGTATATTAAACTCTTAATAACATGTTAAACTTCCTTTAAACTGGAGAATTTTTGTCTCTTTCCACAAACTTTTCGAGTGCAAGGGGTTTAGTTTGTTCTGGTTTTGCTTATGTGTTTACAAGGTAAGCATCTAATTCAGGTGCTCGACCACTTTCCCTGAGGGCACCCATCTCTTGCCATTGGCTTCTTAGGGCATCCAACTTTCATCCTGCGAAGGATGCTCACTTTAAACTGTAGTTCAGTATCACAGAGTGTAGCAGGAACAGCAGCTTATGGCATTGCCGCCCCAGCTCTCTTTCATGTTGGATCCAGCCCTGGAGCTTTCCATCCCTCCCATTCAAGTTGCACTATTAACTCTATTAGAACACGGGTCCAAGCCGAGGGAAAAAAAAAAACCACCAAAACACGCAGCCCAATAACTGCATTGGTCTACCAGAGAGGCCATCACAAAACAACGAGATAGAAAAGGATGGTGGAGGAAAGAGAGGCAGGAGCTGACGATGCTGCCATTGCCCTTGCAGGGCCCACGCACAGGCTGAGGTGCCCTGAGCAGCCTTGGCACCCATCAGGTGCTGGCAAGAAAACCAGTGGGATCGCTGAAAGAGGCACCACCAACTTCAGTGGGTTCTGGATAAATAATTTTGAGTCCAAGGTAATTAAAGTGATGATCTGGCTCTTAACTTGTCATGTCACTGAACTCATGCTGCTCACACCAGCTGCGTTTATGGTATCACATAAAATGCAATGTCTACTTTACAGTCAGCCAGTTTTATCAAAAAGAGTAGGCACAGTATTTGGGATATAATAAGCACCAAACACCACATTGTACCTTTAATTTGTACATGCATTTTCCATGAATACATATGGAAATAAATAAATCAAAACCTAATCAGCAGTGCCACCACTGCTGCTTGCAAGTAAACGCACATCCATATTTGAGGTAATCACAATGGAGACTTCAGAAATATAAAAATCAAAGTTTGCAAGTGCATGATTTCACAGTGCAAAGACATTTGCAATGTTTAGATTAACTGTTTTGGATTAAATACTAAAATACCACATATAAGTATCAGTTTGGCAAACATGCCATGCCACAGCTATTCAGTCTGAGTGCTACTAGTGAGTTATGTTTCGATTTGGAGAAGAGAAACAAATAGACATAAACAGACATAAATAAGATTATGTAAAGGGTGGCTAAGCACTGGCATCAGAAATACTATCAGATCTCTTCCATTCAGCCCCAACAGCTTCCTTTAAAGCAGTCTCTGAGCTTTTTGCAATCGTCAGTGGTTTTTTAGCCCTGTGACATTCTAGAAAAGCAAAAGGAGCTGCACCTACTTGATGGGGGGGGGAGGGGGGGGAGGAGGAGGCTGAAGCACACGGTGGGCTGCACAAGTTCCCCAAGGTCAAACAAGAAGTCTGTGGCTAAGATAACATGCTTCATGACTTGTACTTTTTAAATTAAAATTAACAAATGTCAAGACAACTTAGCTTCTGCTATACCCCAACCCCGCTAATGTGAGTGAACTGTGTGAGGAAAACTACAGATGTCTCTTTCCCCTCATATCTGCCAGCAAAGGAAATGAGGCCGTGGTGCAGAGAAACTTAATATTACCGCATTTTAGACTATCTTGAAGACAGGTAAAAAGTGGCCAGTGAATGTCTTGTCGCTTCCTTCGCTGAAGGAACCCATGTCCCTCACACTCCATAAGGCAACATTATTTGTCTAATAAAGAACATTATTTTGTTCTAATACATTAGAACATCTAATACATGTTGTTCTAAAATAAGATTATTTGTTCTAATAAAAAGCCTTCTTTCACTATTTTAATGGCAATAGGGATTTCTCATCCTCCCAATTTAAATTAAGTAATTTTTCTAGTCTATTGAATTATGGAGTTACAGCTAGTATGCCTTTGATTTACTGTCCCTGCAGAAGCCAAACAGGGTCCTGTGGCTGCCCCATCCAGCCAGGACTCAGAGCCCTCCACCCCTCAGAGACATCGCTGCTGTATTAACATAAATAGAAAAGGATGAGAATTTACCTTCAACCGCTGAGCTGCAAACCGTGGAAGGAGCAGAATATGCTTCCCGTGCAGCCACCCCCGTGCTGGGGGCAATACCCTTTGATTTGAAGATTTCAGTTCACTACACAGTGATTCACCTCTCATGGTGCCTGAGCTCACCACCAGTGCCCAGCACAGCATTGCAGTCCCCTTCCCTCTCCTCCTTCCCCCCAAGGTTTCCCTTTGGCTTCAAGTGGACACCACGGGTTGTATTTCAGCTTCTCTTCAAAACAGTCATGATTAAAATCTTCCTTAAGAAATAAGCCTGCCCCTGCCACACACCTTTTCCTCTTGATTGAGGGATGTGAAAAAGTGCAAGAGTTGGCAAGACTGAAAATAACCAGTGGCTCTAGGTTAACACAACATAGGAATTCCCAGGCGTTTAGGATTTACGTTCAACTCTGTCAAAACGGAGAATGATTTCAATCTGGTCCATCAAGTCACAATCTAATACTTTGTCGTAGATATATTTCAAGGAGGTCAATAAAATGAAACAAATAGGCAAACAAGCTAGAAATTCAGCACGGGGCACAGGGCATGGGGCGGGGGGAACACACAAACTCCTTGCTTTGAGAGTGCAAAACAGGATTCCTAGTTAATAAAGCAGATGCTTTTTTTAAATGTCCAGAGAACAGCTGAAGTGGGGCAATAATTGGCAGGGACTGACCTTGGGCTAATTTGAACAAACCAAATTCAAAAGAAACTGCAGCTTTCATGAAGCACCTCTCTCTGTATTCACATTCCTCTATCCCAAGCACAATTTTTTTAAAAACCAAAAACTATACTCTAAAAGGATTTGAAGTTTTGACATTGTTGAATTGTTTATGTCTAAAGACAAACTTTTGGGGTTTACTTTCTTCCTCAGAATGTACACATCGCCAAAAGTTCCCACAAGTTAAAATGACAGAATTGTCTTCAAATGGCAACAGTACCAAAGCTTACTGCTAATGAGTTGCAGATCTGCATCATAATTGAACATCCAGATTTTCATTTACAAAAGAAGGATGTGGTCAACAAGAACAAATAACATCACAGAGCCAAAAAAATAATAAGAAGAAATCTGCAGAGTCGAGAGTACAGTAACTGACGTAAATATCAGCCTAACTGCTGAAGACACGATGCATGAAAAGACTAATCAATATGGCCAATGTTTCATTCTTTGTCTGACTCCAGAAATGATACGTGATAACATCAGCTTTAATTGTACAATCCCCGAGAAATGTTTGCAATGGCATTTTCATGCTTCTTCCCCCCTTTAAAAGGCAAAGTACTTGGGAAATTATTTTCGTTCTCCCAAGTAATAATGCACGCACACACACAAACAAAGAAGACAGGGAAAAAAATGACACAAATAAAAGAAATTAAGCTTGCCATAATGTCTGTGTTTCATGTTAACAGGCTCACTGTCCTGCTGGGTTGTCCATAATACTCTATCACAAGCACTGTCAGGGGCCCATGCTGGGTGGCTAATTAAAACAATTACAAAGACAAAGAAGGTATCAATAGCATTCCAAGCAGCAAACAAAGAGATAAAGTAGTGAAGATTTAAATCATCAATGGTTGATCTCTCCAGGATAGTTTTGATGTGGGGACCATGTCCCCAGCACTCTCTGTCCCCTCTCAAAACCAGGGAGCTGGCTGGTTCACTTGGTATTATTTCATTACAAAAGGTGTGGGAATGGTTAGTTCTTTAAGAGTAGGTTCCAAAAACTGCAGTGAAGTAAGGCTTTACTGTTTGGAAGTTTCTGTCTTGTAAACTTGGGATAGTTTTGCATTCAGTTTTACAAGATGATTTGTTTAAAGCTCACTAAACAGATTACAGCTTTTACCCATAAACCCCATCTCTTTTCTACTAGCAATTACAGGCATAAAATAGAAATGCTTCAGTTTTAACTCCAAGTTTTCACAGGCAGGGAGGATAAACATATATCATGGAGGGAATCAATAGAAGGAGAATAGATGGCTGCATAAATTAGGCAAGTTTCTCAGATTCTGTTAAAGATTTTCCCAAAAGTTTTGATAAAGACAATTCCACAGGGCAGTCTATATATAGAAAAATGGTAAGCAATCTTCAAGTGTTTGCAAGCCAAGCTGTAGTAATACTTTAGACAAACACACTTACCTTGATTGAAGAGCGTAAACAGTAACAGTTGTTTTTCTCATACACTAAAATAAAGGCAGCTTCTTGAAAAGGGCTGTTTCATTTCATACAACCTATATGCCCCAGCACAAAATGTTACCCTACAGAAAAACACTTCTCAACAAAAAGCTTTTTAAAAGCTTTTGTTATACTGATTTAGTTAACTACAGAACAATTTACCTAAGGCTTACTTAAAACTATATAGCAACGGTAGTTTTGTATAGGTAAAAAGTTGTGTGAGTTTACAGGAGTTTCATTTGTTAAATTAATCAGAGTAAACCAGAGAGGAGAGCTGGGTGTGTCAGCTCTGTAAATGCATTCTGACTTCCACTCAGCTGTTCTTTTAATCATCAGGATAAAGAGCCAAAAACTCCAATTAGCCAACAAGAAACCTTGAGGGGCAATGACAGCTTTTTCTGATTGCTTCCTCTGACGGAAGAAAAGTGATTCGGAATGCAGTAGTTAGAGAGAAATCAGCAGCTGAAATAAATAAGTAAATAAACTGTTAATATGGAAAACTACAAATATGGACCATTTTTCTTAAGAAGTGTGCCTTCAAAAATGTCTTTGATAAACTTGGAATAAAAATTTGCATTAAAGTGTTTACATACATGTGCTGTTTCCCTCTGAACAACTACTGCAACAGTTATGACGGCACAACCACTCTACCCACGTTTGAAAAACTAAAGACTAAGGGTGGTAAAAGAGGATCTCTGTTTTTAATGGATTCTGACAACTCTGTAGACAGCTTGAAAAAACGTGATTCTTTGTGAAAGAAGATCATAAATCTGATTTTCACTGCAGCCTCTGTTTGCATACTTTTCTGTATGTGCAATTCTGCACTGATGCTGAAAGATCCCCGTAACAGGGAACAGAATGTAGTTTTGTAGCTTATTAAACACATTTTTACATGGGGAAGATTATTAGTTTTATTGCCTCAGCACGCCAAAATGTAATGGAGGTAAAAAAGACACAAACACTGAATTAGGCTACCAGAGGAGCTCTTACAATTTATTTTGAGAACTGAATGACAGGGAAGGTCTATTTGATTTTTTAACACACCCAAAACTTAGTGTGTCATTCTGAACAGGTTTCAAGAAATGATCGTTTTTATTATTCTTTCATAGCAAAAGCTCCGTGAAACCTCAGATTTCTGTTGGGAGATTTCATGCTAAGCTTGTAGTAACATCTACATGAGCAGGATATGAATAACCTGAGGATTTCATAAATGAGTGACTCTCAAACACCTGAAGGATTAAACTGACGCTAAACAGTTTGACTACAAGCTTCTTTGCCAAACAGAAAAAACATATTACTCTTAACACAGAAACATAAGCAAACAATGAATTCACTTGAAATCTCAACAGTCTTCTCACTGAACTGAGCCTAATTTGTTATCTAGAACACAAACTCCGACAAAACCGGCACCGGTTAGATTTTATGGCAATCATTTCGCACGGCTCCAAACCAACCTCCTTCCAGTTGTGTACAAGGACTATTACACAAGAACTATTCGCTTTAGAAGTCTGACAACAGAAGATGATTCCAGTAATTTCTGCCATTTTTGTGTCTCAGGGTATCTGAGGAGGGAGAACAGAAAATGTTCTTCCTTACGTTACCGTGGGCTCTTAAGTGCCTCATAGTCATGGTGTTCCCAGCCCATTGGTGTAAGAGCTGCCAAAGTCCTCACTTGCGTGTTGTATATGTGCCTCTGTTGACCACCTATAAATCCCACCACGTTAAGCGCTGCTCCCATGTCATCACGCCGACTCCTGACATTGATCTATTTATTCTGTAGTTGATATCATGAACAAGAGCAGCCGTTTAGGTTTAGGAGTAAATGTCAGGTCACTGAATCAAAGTAGAGTGGAAAAAAAAGGAAGATTTGCTGGCCACGTGTGTGTGGTACATTAAAGCTGTTGCTTCCATACCAAAATCTTCCTTTATACATTCCCCTGTGTTTTCCTCCTTTTGCCAGTTTTATAAAGCCTCTGTTGGCCACTGTGGTTGTTCTATGGGAATCATGAACTAGTTTTCTTAGCTCTAAGTTGCCGTTACTAGCAAAATCACATCATACAGCTTTCTGAAGAGGCTCCATCCACTCTATTTTCTGAGAAAAACAAAACTTGTCCCTGAATTTTATTAACCAGTGCAATTGTTTTTAACATCAGGAAGACAGACAAGGACTTTAAGCCCTGTTTGTATAATAATGGAAACACTGTGGTTTCTATTTGGGGCTAACTCTTAAAACATCACATCTTTTGTCTCTGGCCACCAGCAGTAGCTATATAATCCCTGACCCACAATAGTGCTCTCTGACACTTGCCTTGGCTACTGTCTAAATTCTTGCCAAGCTTTTCATCATATCCACAGAAGAGAGATTAAATTCACATAACTGCTAAGGTCAGTTCATGTAACTGCTTGTAAAAACTCCTTCGCCAAGCACATAGGTCCATTTTGTAATAAATATCTGAATCCAGAGAAGACCGTGAAATCTGCCTCCTTGCCTCCGTGTGTTACAGTCAGAGGTGCAGTTACCTATTTCTCAGTGCTTGTACAAACCGCTGTGAAGAACTGGCTGTAAGGCTTCCCTACAAAAACCTTCTCAGATTTGCTGCCACTCATTCACTAGGAAAAACACTATATACAACTGCTAAAACAGCCAATATAGATACATATTTTAATGTACATGTTTAATCTCATAGCTGAAGGGGATTGATTCCAGAAAGGAATGAAAACATTTTAAATACTTAGCTTTTGGCGAACTTCTTGAAGCTTTTCTGAAAGTTCTGAGAGTGTTTACAAATTCCTTCTTTCCTGACACAAAAGCAAAACAGGATTCTGTAGTTATGCTTTTATTACTGTGATAAAGATTTTTTTGTTTTTATGTAGGTATACTTAAGAAGTATACAATACCTACAAAGTGTGATTCTGTGGCAATTTTCAGATGAAGGGTTAGAGCTGAATATTCAGCTCCCGTAGCAAATGCCTTGGGTATGCATGTAACTTTATGTTGACACAACTGATTTCTTTGAGCATGCTGCTGGGTTGAGCAGAGGGTGCATGAAATGGCCATACACTATCACCATGGTGCGTGACCCTTCCTCTTGGAGCCCCTACTCATCTACAGTTGCAAAGCACACACAAGACTAGTGTACATCAAGTTAAGTTCACGCTATGCCTGCTTCATATTTTTCTGTGAGCCACACACTACTTAATCTTATGAGGATTAAAATACTCTCACTTAATGCCTCATAATTTTCTTCGAGCAGGACTGGTCACTTACCAAATGTTCTTGGTGGCAGAAGCTATCTGAAGTACATGACAGCAAGACGTAGGAAAGAATATGCAGCAAATCCAGATAAAAGTCTGGCACAATTAATACTTCTAATGTTTGGGCATTCACCAGTCAGCTTCAGAGATACTCTGCAGATGAGAACAAGGGATGGGAAACTGAGCTTCTCTTTCAGAAGAAAAGTTCCAGATCTGATAAAAGAATCAGCTGTTGAGCTGCACCACAGACTGTGCCAAAAGCCGCCTGAGCAGTACCCCAAACACTGGGAACCGTACCCTGCCAAAGCTGTGCCTTTGGTGGGCTGTAATAAAAGACTGGCTGGAGCCAGGGAGGGAGTACGGGGCTGCACCCTGGGCTGCAGGCAGCCGTCTGTTGAGAGCAAGCCCTTGGACTCAGAAACTGCTTCTAGGACTGGTTCCGTGTCCTTTCGAAAGATGGTTTTACACAAATCACAGAAATAGAGCAGGGGCCAGAGACCAGTAACTGTGTTTTTTTTCCTTACAAAGGAAGAGGCTCTGGGGCACACGCAGCACACTGGTTTCCACTTGTGATGGGTGAAACTGCATCTGAACTCCTCGGGACAGACGAAGGTGGAGGGCAAGAGCTATTTGCTCAGTAACGGCTCTTAGCAATCAGGTATAGCAGAGGAGGGCACAACCACATCTTCTGGCAGCAATCTTTTAAAAGAAGAGTGGGAAGCCTCTTTCAAAGAGCAAGACATTTGTGATGTTTCCAGGCTTTCAGTTACAGGTACACCACTGCTGGCCTCCACAAGGTGTTCGAGGCATCCTAAAGTCATCTTCAGGGTTCCCTATTGGCTTGAGTTAGTGCTCCATGCTCAGCACACAGCCTTTTCATCCATCCTGTTGTGGGCTGCTGAGTCTTCTCCTTGTAAACAGCAAGAGGTCCTGCACCTCTCAGGGCTTGAGATCTCACGCCAGAGCATTACACTAACATCACAGCCTTAGGGAAGAGGATTGGACCTGGCCAAACATTGAAAATTCATTTTTTTCCTGCAATTCCAGAACTCCGGGTATATTGCTGATACAGTGACAAGTTTTCTGACCGTGTAACTGCTGTGATTTGTTGTTCCTCAGGGCAAGACGACTTTAGCATTGCCTGTCTAGGCATTAATTGCCTTAGATCATTTCAAAAGTCAGAGCATCCCCTAACAGAATTTCTAGAGGAAATAAAATCAAAGTTGCTAAATAACAGAACAACTAAAGCTGCTATGTTTTAGACAATTCTTATGGACATCAAATTAAAAATTCCCTAAGAAATAATTCCTTCTGCTTTTAATAATAGCTTCAGAGTTAGAGACCTTTTATATTTAATCAACCTGCTTAAAATTCTTGCCTCCAGCAGGAAAGAATCTCAATCAGAGGGAGACAAACATTCATTAAGCCTTGTACAATAAACCTGCTCTGCAGCTGAAGTGCTATTAATATCATTTTACAGAAAGAGGAAATGGAAGAATAGTGAGATGGGAGTAACTTGCTCAGGGTCACAAAAAGGTTCATGAAACCATGGTAGAGTAGTAAACCTTGAATCAGAGACCCCTACTATAACCCAGAGCCAGTATGCCCTCTCTTTCTGTGTTTTTCCACATTGCCTGGTGTTTACTATTCATTACTTTTTTTTTTTTTTAAAGCAGTAAAACTTGTAAGATGTGAATACATTGTTTTCTTGAAGATCTACACATTTAACACTAGTGCTTTAATGTTTCACTCCAAACACAAAAGCAATTCTTTTTTTACTCACTTATTTTCCTGATTAATGAGCACTATTAAAGAGGTGTCCAGTCCCTCTACATTAGCCATAATCTTTCTCTTCCTCAGTGAGGAATACTCTGAGGAACCTGACAGACCACAGCTTTTGCTGTCCTGGCAAATCTGTGCCAAGATAAGTGTGCTAGGAATCCTCACCAGGTGAAGAGAGGCAGAACTCGAGCTGTAGGACGATGGTTTTGTTGACACATGACTTATGTCACCTTGGCTGTTAGTATGTGACTCGTGGTTGTCCTGTTTGCTGCTGGGAATATACCATACAGGAACATGTCTCTTGCAAAAGCCACTAGTTGACTCGTATAACCATTGAAAATCATTCTACTGCTAAGGAAGTAACATGCAGAGCAGAACTCAGTTAATTAATCAGCTGTAGAATTATAAGGAAAAAAAAGTTTCTACGAGAGAGGATGGAGCAGTTGGTAGAATAGAAAAAAAGCCCCAAAGCAACAGATGAACAGCTTTGATAGATTTTGTCACAGATTTGTACTTTAGTAAAGCATGCTTTAATCTTGGGAAGTTATACATGTATTTTACTCATATGAATAAGATATAGATATGAGTTGTTCATACTATGTTATACTGGCTGGACAGCAAACAGCAGGTTACTGCAAAGACAGCTTAAACTGTAGCATCTGACAAAATGTAAGAACATCATAATGACTGGTTTTATAGAAATAAAATATCTATTTAACAACTGTAAATATGGACAAAGGAACTGAAAGATAGAATATCTTTCCCAGGTTAACCTTTGTTTATTGCCAAATGCTCAGGGGACATGCAGCACGTCTCAATGCACTAAAGCAGAATTTCTATGTTAAATTCTAGCCTTTGCAGTGCCCAAACACTTGCTTAACAGAACAGACGATTCTGGCACCCATCCCAACTATATGGATGTCGGTATGATGGACGCTACAGATCTAATTTAATGATCACTGGAAGCTGTCAGTGGTCTCTCTTACTTTGGTGAAGTTCAAGTTGAAAAAAAGAGGAGTGAAAAGACACTAAGATGCTTAACATAACCCTCATAGCAAAGCAAGCGTTCAGCCAGGGCCCTCACACGAGTCCTGTTTGCTGCAGCCCATGCACTATGAGCAGATGCCCAGCCGCTGGTGTGCGGAGCCTGGCTTCGTTCCCCAGCACAACAAGCCACAGGTCGCTTCGGTGCTCGCCTTCTCTTCTTGCACTTCCCATTTATGTAGGTTAGCTGTCCCTGCAGAAGGAAATGGAAACTAAAAGGACTTTTAGTTGACTTAATTAATGCCTGTAACACTAGCCAATTGACATCAGCACCTTGTCTGTCACTCACTGTAGGAGGGGGGAGATGTGTTAAAAATAACAGCCTATTTCCGCTTCTCCAGCCCCAGCTCCGCTGCAAACCAGCAGAAAAAGCCAAGGCCAAGTCAGTTAGTGACATCTTAAGGCTACTAACAGAACTGGCTGGGTAGTTTATTGGATGCATTTTGTATTGTACAAGACAGGAACCAGTATACTGCTGTTCCTCAACAGAATACTTACAGTCAGAACACCTGGGTATCGCTTGGTTAACACGCTGGTTTCCTAGAGACTGGTGTTAAAACACACAGCTTAGAAAGAAAGTTCAATTTTTTTTTTATTTTTAAATAATTTAAAAAAAATATATACATTTAACAGTCTGTCTGCTTTTAAAACTGAAAACAAGTGCCTCTAAGCTAAGCAGCATGGATGAAGGAAGGGAATCTCCAACACATCTCTTGACTTTACACGGAATATTTGCAAAGCCCAGCTTCAGCCTCATGGGTTTAATTTCACCGCGTATCAATGCAGAGATAGAAGCTCTTCCAGTGAGTGAGTCAAAGCTGACACTGTTCTGACTCAGTCCTGGAGAAAACTGTTTCCCTCCACTGATACAGGTCAGGGAGGGTGTGATTAGCCTCATTAGGTGATGGTCAGCCTTTGTGACTATCCCCATCAGTCTAGATTGCAAAGTTATAAATGGAGTTTTAGAACAAAAATGTTTTGAAATGATTATTTCTTTTACCTTTTATTTGTAAGCCACTAAAAGAGTACTAGGTGCTTTACAAATAGAACAAGGCCACTTTTGTCACCCTAAAGCGATAATTCTGCAAACTTCCCATCCACATGAGGACTCACCAGTATCAGCCAGAACCAATATTTGGCAGGATGCTCCCTCCCAGAGCCACCCTGGCCCAGGGCTCGGGTGAGAGCCAAGAGGCTCACCCAGGTAGTTCCAAACATCACTGCTCCCAGCTGTCTCCTGCTCTCTCTTGGAGGCTGCTGTTTCCAGAGCAGAAAACATGCTCCCATCATCCTGGCTTGCAGCACAGCGCAATAGCTTTAACCACCAATAATAATATTATTTTTCTTTAAGAATATGAATTAGAGCAGCAGTAGGGCAGCCAAATGCTCCTCCATAAACTAACTCCAGCTACCAGCACAGTACTGCTGCCACAGGAGGTAACAGAAGCTGTGCAGCAGAGAACATCAGCATCTTGTGTGGGCATTTGCTCAGTGACTGCTGCCTGCAGTAAGGAGGAGCTAGGACTGGAGCATGCACCTAAAGACATGATTTCAAGGGTGGTGGGATGTATATATATAGAGAGAGAAGGAAGGTGCATGTTCTCCAGCTGTGGCCTATTGGTCAAAGCATGCTCACTAAGGGTGAGAAGCAGCTGGCTGGTCCTGCAGGCATTACTCAGCTTGGCCTTTAGCTGAGGATGGTATGAAAAGAAAACAAAGTACTGAGTACTCTGCAATTATCAATATAAAGTCACTGACCTAATTCCTATGGGAATAGTTACGACTACAAAGAAGCGGGGGGGTCTTCAAAAGTCACTGTTTGTATATAATGTATAACATAGCTACACCTCAGCAAAACAAGCAGTCAAATCCTTTGGAGAATTCCAGCATTAAATTACTTCCTCCAGTTTCAGAGTACCATGATTTATGTACGATACAGCCGAGAGAATTCAAAGAGTGAGCTGTCCTGGGGGATGTTTCATTTCACAGCCCGTGAATTCACACGCACGCAGAACAAGCTGGTTAAAGAAAGAGGTTCCCCTCTCCGAACAAAGCAGGCTCAACACCTGCTGTCTAAGGACAGCTTCACTTTCGCCAAGTGCAATGAAACTTTATTCACTGTTTTATATACAGTACTGTCTTAAAACCCTCCTCTTAAAAGTTTGACTGATGTTTGCAAGCAATTGTGATGTTGCTGGCTTTATATGCTGCCTATTTAAGTTTAGGCAAGACATTCTGTCTGAGTGGCTACGTCCTGGCTACAGTCTCACACAAAAAAATGTATGCTACTTTTGAGTAGCTCATCCATGGAAAATATAAAGTTTATGCCTCCTAGGGAGACACACCTTTACCTCCTGTGGTAGAGATGTTGTTTTGGGGGCAAGAGTTCATAAGCTTTATCATCACTAACATCTAGCCACACAGTTATGAAGGCATGTACTAAATAACTTGAGTACAGGAGAATATCAGCCTTCCTATGCAAATATGAATAAACTTGTTCCTTAATCTTTACTAGAGGTTTTATTCATTATTTGATTGACAAACTCCTATGAGAACCTCCTGTACTAGGCAGGCTGGTGACTTGGTATGGCTGTCTAGGCTTCTCCACTGGCATCACAAATGGGCAGCTGTAAGAGATGTGCGAGTGCAGATTGCATTAGCATTTTTGTGGTTGATATATGAAATTTCTTATTTCAATAACTGAGATCGTTACTCTTATTAATTTACCAAACAAAGAGCATACCCCAGCATCTGATCCCTCTAAGCCACGGCTAGATTTTGTTAATCAAGCGTGTTGGGACCTCTGGCACACAAATGACAAATCTCAGTGTTACTAGAACTATTGACACACATTTTTAATACATAACTACTGTTGTTATATATAATCAGAGCTGATAGAGTTCAGCATAAAAGGGTATTTTAAAGTGCCAATAAAACCACTTAGCTTTTACAACACACTGCGTTTACTCCATTCCCCCCCTTCCTCCAAAAAAGCTTTTCTTTTGAACTAAGCAATTTATATATTGGGTAAGTGTTATAAAGTAGGTATTTATAGCAGATTTCAATGGAGTGGAAGCTGGAATAAAGACAACTTGCTTTCAAATGCAGCACGGAGGCAACTTTGCATTGATAAGATTATCAACTGTTTGTACATAGATGATGTGATCATTGAGGGGCCTCACATTCTGTTTCTGTAACTGTAACTCAAATTATTTGCTTTTCTAATAAATCATTTATACTTCAATTTTTCTTAGATTCATTCAATGTCAACTGAGCAACTTGTTCAATTGTTAGGAACTGAACTAAAGAATTTAGCTGATAACACTGCACTGTCTTCTTAATTTAATCCTTTTCTTTCCAAAAAAACCCACAATAAATGCATCACCAGGCTAGTGATAAAAGCAACTTTAAGCTGTATTATCACTATAAGATGATCACATACGCAGATGGTTGGCCATAACTTGTGCTTTGTAACGCCTCAGGGTTGCATTTGTCTTGGAAATCAGTTTGGTATTGATGGCATAACTCATCAGTGATGCTAACTAGCCCCTTACTGCCAAACTGCTCTTAATTACCACAGTGATACTTTCTTCCTTCAGACAAGCTAGCTCAAAAAAGCAGGACAGGGGCCACATAAAACTAGTGAACACCCAGATTTTTACCAAGTATGAACACAGAAAATAATATACAATGTTTAAACAGAGCATCTTTAAAATTAAAAGGAATAGGGATTAAGTCTGTGGGAAGTCCCCTTCAAAGAAATTGTGTTTTGCAATTGTTTTCCACTAATAACAATGCAGGAAGAAAGAGAGGAAAATTCTCAAGTTATGGTACAGTCTCTGTGTTTAAGTATGAACTGAAATGATGATTTAAAGAAATCTTTGTGATTTAAAGAAATCTTTGTGATTTAAAGAAATTAACGTCTTTATAACATAGATAGGTACAAAATGGAAAACCTTTAGATGAACTGGATTTTCTAGGAATTAATACTGCTTTAGTGGTGAGTGTGTTTATTTTTGTTTTTAATACTTGCTGTTAGTTATCATAATAAATAGAATAATTGTGTGTGGGGTCTAGTTTTCCTCCGAATACAAAGCATTTCTATTCAACAAATGCAAAAATTGAATGCATACAATGGAACATGCAGATGCAGACGCATGGCAAATAACAGAAATTTGCACATGCAAATAGACCAATTATGCAAGTGTGTGTCAATGGCCTGTGAAACAAATATTTGAAAACCTAACCTAGAGCAGGAAACTGGCATGTCAAAAAGGTAAAAGAACAAGAAAGCAAACTTCTTTTTCTGTTTTCTTTTGTATTACTGCTAGTTTCTGTACCAGTCATATGAGCAAGCATATTTTAACTAGGGATCTAACATAAAGCCTGATGAAGTCAATGGAAAGATTCCTACAAAGTTCAGTGGCCACATGAATAATATATTCAGAGCTTAATAAAGACAGAACTTTGTACTTCTGCACATGGATTTTATAGATCATACCTTTTCATATACAGTGGATTGATAGCCGGATTTATTATTAAAGACTTATCCACATGGGGAGGAAAAGAGGATTAATTTAAATTTAAATACTTTGCTGCAACTGCTCTGTACTAGCTGGTGTTCAGTAACTCTGCAAAGAGCCAGCTGGGGTTTCGTCCCTGACTCACTGTCTCTGCACAGAGGGGTTTCCCTCAAAAACCCGCACCCAGCCCCTGTGCCAGGAACCCCCCCGCTCTCCCTGCTGCCAGGTCCTGCCCACCTGCCGGCTGCTCCCATGGTATCAGGCACATTTACTTCTACACTGTCTGGAGGGCGTCAGGCTCAAAAAAAATCCCACAGCTTGAGCTCTCTCATGGCATAAGCCTTTTCATTTTGGGCCTTTTGAATGCTGTGGCTGACTGGGTGAGGTTTCTAGATCTGCTGGTTCTTTGGCTTTGTACATCCTGAGCAAATAAAAAGCAGGGGAGTGAATTCAGCAGGGAGTGGAGGGAGGCGTATGTGTCAGTTTTTGTTAAACATGCTTTATGCACTTTTCTTAATTTTATATTGGAAGGAGG
>NW_009605564.1:0-19813 GCF_000690535.1 Cariama cristata | reverse complement strand
AGTGTTGACGGGGTGAGGTGGGGGGGGAGGATAATTCTTAATTCATGGTCCTGCCCTGTAGGACTGAAGGACGAATAAAAGGCAGGTGGGCTTTTGCCCGGGTTTGATACTATTTTACTATGGTCAATGTGGTAGTTATCACTCCTAAGGGAGCTTAGGATTTATTGCAGAGGATTTATAGAGCTGTAGAAGTTTTAAAAAAAAAAAAGAAAAAAAAAAGAAAGAAGCAGCAAAAATAAAAAGATACGATGACCTTTATTACACAGGAATATTGTGCCATTGGAGTGGAATTTAAATGTAATTTAAACAAAAGCATTCTTCTCCTGCAAAGGACACGCTATTGAGAGAGAAGTGCGAGGTCTGCTCTTCTCATCTTCCCTATCTGCAACATTTTGGCTTTAGCTCCTCAATGCCTAGAGATGGACAGGTGCTGCTTTCTCCCTCATGCTGGCACTGAGCACGGTTAACCAGCTCCATGATTAAGTTGGAGACACCTGCAAGGTTCAGTTCCTACCAGGCTGCTGGTTTCACTGCTACACATGGATGAGCTGTGCCAGGCATTAATTTGGCTGCAGTAGTACAAACTATCTCATTCCACAGCCCTTATGTAGATGATATGAGAAACTGATATGAAAAAGCGAGTAAAGGACAAGGGGCATTTTTTGCAGAGCATGTCAGTCCCTTGCAGCAACCCTTGCTCAGGATAAACACCTTTCCTACTACTCTTCATCACCAAGTATCCTTAATTCCTTATCTTCCTGTTTTCCTTTGAGATAGACAGACTTTCTTTCCTTGATCTCCTGTTTCTCAATGGCTTCTACACTGAGCCTTTTCCCTTTTTGTCCCTTATTTTTCCTTCCTTTGAAAGTCTGGAAAATGCTGGACAGTGGCTAACTGGTATTCTTGAGTGTTTGGACACGAGGAGTATGCAGGAAAAAAATGAGCAGCGAGTGTCTGTGGCTCAGTTTCCATGGCAACAAAGATTAAAAGTGAGAAAAAGGCACCTAATCCTAGTTGTTGAGATGTTTTTGGAGATGAGGAATTCCTTATCCATCTTTTCTCCCATGGGCTGTGGAAGCACAATACAGGGACCAGCAGCACTCGCAGAGATGCTTCTCAGTTGTCAGCAGCTCAGTCTGAGATTACAGTTTGGGATTACAGCTCCTCTAAAACACATTTTAGCATAACACATAGAGGTACCACTACTCACTGACCACAGTTTCAGAGCACTTTATGCAAGCATGGGGAGCAGATGGTGAGGTTGCATCTGTAAATCTGCAAGCAGTTCCTGTGGTCAAGGACTCGTCGATGACTCATACAACCAAACAGCTCAAAACCACACTTAACTATTGCTATGTAGGGAGTCCTGGAGCACATCAGTAACTAAACAAGACGGTAGTGAAGTAAGACACTTGAGTTACTTTTGGACAACCTTTTATTTCAGTAGTTTTCTGTTGTGAAGAGGCTTTGCCCAGGGTTCCTGCCAATAGAATGGCATTAACTGCTTGCTCTGTCTTCAATGAGTGCTTTTCTCTCTCAACGTGGTGCAGTCGGCGTGTGAATATATCACGGCCAGTGACTGGGAGAGTCCTGAGCAGTTCAGGCAATGAAGCCAACGAGGATGCTAACTGTGACTGACAGGAATTTTTTAGGGAAAGGGTGAGAAAGGCAAAGTAGTAATGGTAAAACACGTGGGCTACCTCTGCAGGGTCCTCCAGCCTGCTGCAAGTCAGTCATTCTACACAACACCACAGTGCTGAAGGAGCCCTCAACTATGCAATCCTCAATGTCCTTTTGTTGCTTCATCTGTTTCCAAGATGAATGGTAAGTTGAAGCCTACACCCCTCTCACCATGCCAAAATCCTAGACAGCTCATAAAAGGGATGGAGCAGTTGGCATGTTGCTGGGGAACCAGACTTCTGCCATCTTCATTAGCTTTATCTTCATGCTGCTTTGGTTATTATAAAGTCTGTCAAAATCCAGACTCCACCTTCACTCATCCAAGCAAAGAGACCCAGGGCCAGTGTGGCTCCAGTTGCTGCACATGAAAGGTAGAATCACCCTGTCCCAGCAGTAGCCGCAGAACCTCTCCCATGCCGCAGGAAATTGGTGGCCAACCAACGTGTCTTCTCACACCTATGCCACCTGGCCTGTGATGAGGATTTAGCTGCAAATGGGAACTTGGTTTTCCAGAGAACTTCTCTGCTGCAGCTTCATCAAAAGATTGGCTTTACCCCGGTGCCTTCAGTGCTCTGAACTTTACTCCTGAATCCAGATGAAGCACAAATGAGCCACTGACACTGTACTGAACTTTTAAGGCTGACACGCTATTTAGCAACTTATTAATGCTAGATCTTTTGAGGAAAGTTTTCACTCACCGTCCACTCTAAAGAGCTTTGTCAAACTGTAACCATTTTAATTTTACTACAATTGCCCCTGGAGGAGCTGGTGAAAGTTATACCAGCTGTACATTTATTTTACTGTTTTACCTCCCTTTTTTCTGATCATCAGTCTGTCAAGGCTATCAAGATTTACATTTAAATGTAAAACTGGACTGTCCACCAAATAGCCTTTGAAGCTATTAGCTGTGAAAGATAATCAATTGGGAATGGGCCCCTGCAGAGCACTTTTCAAGCAAAGTCATCACCAAAAAGCAATTTTGCTGGCAGGCTTTTTTTTTTTTTAAGGAAAAAAAAATCATGAACATCCCTCTCCAATTAAAGTTCTATCAATGGCTAATATACACGATTTTACAACAAATGCAAAGTTTAACATTGTTTAGGCAATTTGATTCACATGATAAATTCTGAACTTTTTAGGAGGGACTAAGAAGCAAGGATTGGCAACCTTTTCATAAGACCCTCCCCAACCGTATGTACTTATAGAAACAGAATGATCCAATACGCCCAGAGATGAGGGAAAATGTTACTATTTAAGATAGTAAGCCTTACATCAGTCTTGTAAAAATTTAAAAACAAGGTACGTTTTTATCACCTCTTTAGCTTTACAACTTTTAACATGGCATTCTACATTGTTGTTTTTCTAAAACTATGTCACAATTTACAGTCCCTTTCCTTTATTAGAATAAAAAAGCTTGTTTCACAAAGAACTTTAATCTATTAATTATGACTGCTATGCATTATGCAGTTTAGCTTTATGCATTCCTGTTCTTTCAAATTTTCCTTTAGGCCATCACGAGATGTGACTATCTCCAGTATCTATCTAGGTATTTGCATCTCGCTCATCACTGAGGTATCCAAGTTATTCTCATCCTCACAATATACTTCTGAGGTGCACGTCACCTTCTCCAGGTGGGGAATTCAGCAGCACTACTCCAGTGAAAATACATATTACTAATATAATAATTAGATGTGGCCAGCAGCAGTAAGTGGACACACACTTCGGAAGTATGAAGTTGTGATCTGTGTTAAGAAAAGGCAGGGGATAGATAGTTTCTTTCAGAGATTGTAATTTAAAAGGTGTAAATACAACCACCAGGCACAGCGGGGTGATGGCTCAGGGCTGGGAGACCCACCAAGAACACAGCCAACCCACATCGCTGGGCTTGCTCTGCCTCACCTGGCCCAGGGGTTTCCAGTCTTGATAAGCTTCCATTTTGTGATCAAAAGAAAAATGATAGAAAGCTGCCTGAACGGCTCTAACCAACAGGGATACACAGCCTAAGTCTCCTATGTAGGGCCAGCCTTTATTCCCAAATGCTGCCTATACAGATAGCACAAAAATTTTAACAGCTCTCCTTCATTTTGAAAGACATCAATGGGAAACTCAAGCTGAAAATGTTGGAGGTTTCTCTAAGCTTTGTTTTAGGTGTCTGTCACATCCAGTTTGATAAACTGAAAAATGTTCATGGCATAACATGTTTCATCCAGGAGCATAAGAAGGCATAAATGCATCCTTGTATCCTTAAAAAAATAGCCAAACCACAACAAACAACAAACCAACCCGCCCCCCAAAACTCTACAGGTCTTCAGTTAATTATTTCCCAGATGATGTTCAACATTTACCTAGAACATTCACCCACTCTATCACTAACCAAGAGAGCTTTGCTTTCAGACATTAAAAGCAAGCATACATGAGGTCTGAAACTAGGAACTTAGAGCAATCCCCACTACACGTCAACCAAAGTTGAATCTGTAACAATACATAAACCCTGCTTCTTATAGATACAAACCCAGCTCATGAAGTTTATGGAATAAACTATCTGATATCATAGGTCACAAAAATCAGTGGCATTACAATAGCAGACCCTGAACATACATGTTATTTGTTACTCTAATGGTATACAGCATTAAAAAAATCCAACTTTGCTTTTTCGTGGATTTTTTTATCTCCCTACAACATTGTGAAGTCTCTAAAAGATGAAAGACAGCCGTGTAACCAAATACTGTATGTTTTATGAGTCCTTCTCTGCATCTAGCAACTGGAATAAAGACAAAGGCAGAACTGGATACCTGAGAGAGAAAAGAAAGCTTTTCCTGCAACAGACTTTTAATTCACAATGATACCTGAGACATTATTTCCTCAGGTCGCTATAGAAACCTTTATGACCGTATGAAAGGTCATCAGGGTAAGTGACAAGAGACATCAGTTTCTCTTAACAATATTGGTTTCTCTTCTTAAAATTTAAATAACAAAGCTAAAGATTTTCCAACTAGAGATGTAAAAAGCCATTAGAGTATCCGGTCAATATTCCTGAAATTATAGGATAGAAGCCTTTCCATTGAGGACACAGCAAACATTTTTACAGACACCAGAGCATCACACTGCAAAAAGAATGACTGACTAGATTTTGACTGCAAACACAAATAAATAAATAAAGAATCAGAAATACAGAATAAAATAAATGTATCCAAAAAAAGAAGCCTTTTCCCTGTTGTTTGCAATCTAGAGAAAAATGTCTTGGCATGCTTCTAACATTTTTAAAGAACAATTTAAAACCCCACAACAGAAGGTACTTTCCACTGCAGCCAGATCATAATAGGAATAAATAGCTCTGCCAAAATGATTGAGAAATATTCTAATTTTTTAATTGCAAAACCCATGTGTATTCAATGTAAGTTTGGTTTTCCCCAGATCCCAAAGGAGCTAGCTTTGGGCCAAGTTCTGCTGCTTTTAGGTCTCACCTCATGTGAGGACTTGATCCCATTCACTCATCCAGGAGTGCTTCCTGGTGCATCTGCATATCCAGTAACCCCCCCTGTGCACAGGACAAATTGATGCTGGTTTTGAGCAGGAATCTGCCATTTTGATGCAAATGACAGCTAAAGTATTTATCAAACCCACATAAAAGATACTAGCAACACTGATAGAGGACTTAATCCAGAGTGCTGCTGGTTTATTGTTCAAACTCAACACTGCATCTTTCTGGGGACATCGTGTAGGAGCTCACACAGGTAACTGCCACCCCAAAACACAAAGGTGTTGAAGGCAAATTTTTCTTTGGACTTTGGATTTTTACCCTGCTGCATGTTTCTACCTCACAAAAACAAGAGGGAAAAGCACATTCCAGCATGTGATACTTGGGTCTGCTTTTAAAAAGCAGTGTCACGGAGTAACAACAACAAAATTAAAAAAGGTTGGGAAGGATGCAAGAGCAGTGGGTTGCTTTATTTGAAATGCACATAGGCTATGCACTACTGCTTGCTTAGTGTTCTGGCTAACGTTCTTGCTCTGTTTAACCTCATTTCTTTAAGCAGTCGTAGAGATTCATATTCACAGAAGAGGGAGGACTGTAATACATCGTAATCTCACAATTGGGACCCCACAAGCAAACTGTATAGAAAGCGTAAGACCGTGCAGAGAGCAAAACCGGCAATGAATGTGTTGAAGGAAGCTAACCGTGAAATATTTAGTTTTACATTTTCCACTCAGAGCCAGCTCAGTGCAATGCAGTGTAAACATCATCCATTTTGTAACAAGCAAGCAGAAGCGAGAAGCTCCCCTGCAGCAGCCGGGTTTACTCGCTCTGTGCCATGTGTGCACCGTGGGGCTCAGGGCTTGCCAGGGTGGGCTTGGAGAGCTCCAGGCAAGAGGAACAAAATCCATCCCAATATTTTGTCCTGGAAAGAGACAGCTTGCTACAGAGCTCTGAGGCTGTGGCAGAACTCTAGGAAGGTACAAAATTTATTTACCACATGCTTGAAAGCAAGCAAGCTCTACAAGAGCCACTTGCTATGAATTACCATGCTCTCTCAAGGGATAGTTCTGTTGATAACATGAAGAATGTATTAAATGAGTATCAGAGATTAAAACAATCTGCTTCTGCCAGCTCCAAAACACAAAGACCATTACTGTCATACACAGAAATAAAGCCAGAATATTGAAACAGAAAACTGAAAAGAAATTGCCCCCATGTTAGCCTTGGTTATCAGCTATCTTTTTTTCTTTTTTTTTTTTTAGGGTGGAGGAAAGAAGTTTCTAGATTGTTCACTTAAACATAATGCAATCAGCTAAACAATGCCGAAGAAGCAGCACTAAGCTTTGTCTATTCATTCACACCATTTTGTTATCTTTCCTGTTTATCTTAGAGGCACACATAGGACCAGAATGAAGGTTAGTCTTTATAATATGACAAATCTACTGGTTTCCTATTTTAGAAGGTAAACAAGCCTTTTTGTGAAACTGCAATGGAGGTAACAGAGCTGTGTAACGTTAAGTGTGACATTAGATTGAACATGAGATTCCTGGACATGGTGGTGCATCCTCTGGGTGCAGGTCTGTTGGCCAAGCGCAAACACAGATAAATCACGGTTCAAACCATCAGCTTTGTCAAAATTGCTCATTTTGTATCATTCTTGTAGTGCACAACAATTCTGCAGCTGTAAACTATGCACAGATTAAAATTAACAGGGAGTAAAAAAATGATCCATTTAACATAAATGGTGAGATTAAGTTTTGGCCATAGATCTACTTCATGGGATCTTAACAGAAAATTTCGGACTTTTTTTATTTGTTGCTTTTAAGTGAAAGTGAGATTTTTACAGCTAACCTTTTTGTAATGTATTACAAAAGTGGGTTTTGAAATGTTTTTACCCGGAGAAGAGTTAAAAGCCGGGAACTGTTTAACAGGAAACATTATCATCAAGCAGCCCAGACCACATTTAACAGTGTATCTGGATCTCTAGCACCACCTACAGATGACACAAATTACTTCACGTTCGTGAAACCCTGCGTGCAGAATTCATTTTATACCAACAAGCATCTGAAAATTAATGTTACTTTTTAGTTCCCAAATTGTAGTACATTTGCACCCACAAGTTTGTAAGCTTGGTACAATTTCATATACCTGAAAGCCTGCCTACCTTACCCACCAATATCAGCAGTAGGTCTAACTGCCTCCAAACTTTTATCTTAGAAGACTACCACCTCGTTTGCAGTAATGTACAGCCACCAGCTCTAAACTCAGAGCAGCACATGTCCACCAGCTCCTATCCCATGTCCCAGGCAGAAGTTTCTTGTCCAGCTGGAGCACTTGGAAAGCTCCATCACCAGGGTCTCTGACATGCAAGCTCCTTAAACTCTCTACCCATGTGGCTTCTAGAAATTAGAACACAAACATCCTTGAGATTGTGACCCTTCATAAAACCAACCAGCAGGAAATATTGGAAAGATGGTGTGTGAGCAAGCAGATACAGAGATAGACTTACCAGTGATAAAACCAAGTATGTGAGGGCAGATCAATTTAGATTCTTTAGTCTTATGATAAAGGGTAAATAAATAATAACTACTATTAAAACCTAAATCACCAACAGACTAGTTAATCCTATTCAAAGACCTAGCACAGGTTTTGAAAGCTAAGAGTACAATTTGCTATCACCATTTGTGTCACTTGGTACTAGAATTTGGTAAAAAAAAGGAGTTGGAAGAAACCTCCTTCCCAACCCATCTCTGGTTTGATCTTCGTTGTAGTTTACCATCTACTTTGCTATGCTAGTCTAACTGTTTGTGGAGCAGTGCTGTAACCTGGACCACTGAGATGACCTGAAGGAGCCCCCTCCCTCCGCAGGTCAAATAGACTTGAACTTCAACTGCATTCAACTTCCCCAAGCTTGCTCTCCTGCAGCCCAGTTGTCCCTCACACATCCTACAGCCTGTGCAGCTCAGCCCTGCCAGGCACTTGTGCTCCTGGGGAAGCATCTCCTCCCCTGCAACGCCAGTGCTGCACATGGTCTAGAACCACTGTAAGTTAGGTGAAAAATGTATTAATTTGATTTACCATTACAGGACTGAAAGTTCCCCATCTTTCACTACTGTTTACTATAACTATTGGCCCAGTGCACAGAAAGACTATAGGCAGCCTCATGGTTTAAATCATGCGCATACGTACACATACATTTGCAGATGGATTAACAGTGAAGAACTGCTACTATGCCATGCATTTTAATTCAAGGATAGGAAAGTGTTTGATCTATGCTGCTCCCGTGATCATTTACAACCTGGATACCAGGGACCACATATAATAAGATCAAGCGCTTACCTGTGATGTCTTATCTTCCAAGTACTTTACAAGTAGTATCAGCACAGTTGAAGTGTAATGATCAGGTCTGTGCTATAAGCACAACAATGAAACATGACTGGAGAGCCACAAAAACAGCAATGCTAGTGTTAAAATTCAAAGTATCTAGGCTTTCAATTTATTGTTCTCAATGAATGTTCTGCAGTCATCTAGCGTAGTAAAAACCTCCCGCCTACTTCTAATTTGTATAAAAATAAGTGTGCTCGGTGACTTGGAACTGGGTCTTGTCAGCTCCTTAAATCACCTATCTGTAGGGAAGAGATGATAATTAACAGGTGACAAACCTGTATCACCAGAAAAGTTGGAGAACAAGCATAGGAAATAATAAACCCTGAAATACAACTGTCGGTGAACACAGAACTTCTGCTTTATATTTCAATGCAGCATGAGGCTAGGAAATAAGTCTTTAATAATGCCTTTTTAATTAAACATTTACGAAGTTTCTCCAACTGGAGTGTGGTCTTTTCTGACATCCACAAGTGTTCGGCACACTGTCAGACAGTTCAAAACAAAACCCAGATTTTAAACCCAAGATTATTTGGAAGGGTTTTTTGTTTTAAAAGAACATTAATTTAGAATCAAGGATTAGGAAGGCAGAAGAGATATGGATCTTCAAAAATACTATTTACCATAAATAATGAAGACAGCAATACTGGAGCATTCAAGTTTAAACAACCCTTATTCGAACAAAAAACAAAGGTCACATTTTCAAAAACAACCTGTACGACTGTACTTGTGAGTTGATTGCATTTTCCTACTTGTCGCTGTAAAGCAGGATGCCTTACACTGTACACAGAGTATGTACCACACAGAGGGAAGGAGCAGTGACCACCCCCGCATACACAAAATAAAGGCTGTACAAGCTAAAAATTTCAGACATGAGATCCATTCAGAAAGTGGCCCTAATTATATAATCTTTGTAAGTTTTCCAAGCATGTTTCTAGCACATAAAGCAATCATTCAATGTCTCCCACTGGCAAATACTGTGAAATTTAACTTGACTTTGATTCCCCAAGAGGGAATCTCAGAGCTGGTTTTGATAACTGTCTCTTTTCAGTCTTCAGGTATGTTAACAATTGACCTTGGGATGCTGTCTGGCTGTGAAATGATCTGACTTTTGCAGATCCAGGCACCTACAGAGCCATCTATTTTCCTAAGTTCAGAGTCTGTTCTTTAACTAGAGAGTTTGGTAGCAAAGGTATTATTAGCTACAAGAACGCTCACCAGATGGGACTATAATATTGCATAGTTCAAAATACAGCCTAGAATTCATTCATTACAGAAATATGCATCATATAATGGTAAATTCCCATCTCATTGTGATCCAATCTGAGTTTATGCTAGAGTTTCACACCTTAGATTAGAATCTATTATTTTTTTATTTTAAATTGAATTAATTCAGTTTTTTCCTTTTTCCCCTTTAACTTAAAAAGAACAGAGCCAAAATGTAATGCACTTACCACCCATGCAACTACAAACAGGTAGCATTAACATAAAACCAAAATCTAAGTAGTGTTTGTAAAAAATATATTTGCAGTTGTTCTGCTCTTTAAAACACAGGCACCTCTGACAGAGATCACTGTGTCATGTATCTATAATTTGTAATAGTGTTCTTGCTAACAAAGTTAGTTATTACTGATGGACGGACAAAATTCTTTTGTTTTCTAAAAATGATCACCTGGTCTTCTGCATAACCATTCCCACATTAAATGCCAGGTGCTAGCAACTTCTACAAATATTAAGGAACAGCTCCCTTAAACTTTACTAGGGCTGCATTAGACCCAGTAGTAGATGTTTCTTACAGATCAAAATCAGCCAGGTCAGTATATGCATACATAGCATGTAATTGAAACAGACTTCTTCACTTAAAAATAAACTTCAGAATAGCTTGGACTATTACCTTTTCATGTGTGCATGAAAGAACGAGGCTGCTGTGAAGGTAATGCATCGTAAGGTGAGGCTTTCTCATTTTAGCCAGCACAAAACAAGAATCATATTTTGGGAAGCTTACTGCTTGATGAAATTGTCAACAGTTGCTTCAATGCTCAGATTTTACAAAGAGCACAGCCTCTGATTTCAATAGAGGCACATAAATACACGCATCCTCTTTTTCAAATACAAGATGTATGTTTCCATATACAGACAAGTAAAATGTGTAAGTGGAAGGTATTTGGCTTTGTAGGACAAATCCTGCATTCACCTACGTCCTGTGCATTTCCGCTGAATTCAACACTACCTCCGAGACTGAAATTTGTTTAGTAACAGTACTTGGCGGCTAATCTGGTATGGAGTCTGCTGGACACAGCAAAGCTGTATGGGCTCCACTTTGAATGATAGAATAGGCCTGCTTTGGGGTTTCTGTGTGAGAGGATGAAGAAAAGATAGGAGGAGGGGGAGCTGGAGTGGACACTGTTATACTCTGACCTCCATCACTAACCACAGTCACTTCTGTTGCTCCTTCTTGTATCAAAGCATTAAGGCCTTCTAAGTCAGAGCAGCTGATTCCAGAGCTGGTGATGAAAGCTTGGTTTGCTGAAGCCTTGCAGGAATCAGAGTTTGATGTAAAGCGCTTCCATCGCTTTGGTCATGGGTTGTGAGGAGAACTGCTGGTTGTGCCACAGGCCCTGCTTCGCTTTGAGATATGGTAGACGGAGGGGGTGCCAACAAACTGACTTGGCCCAGAAGCTGCAAGCGGCTATTGGCTGAGAGGTCTTCCTGATTCTGGCTAACTAATGTAGGAGGCACAACATTCACTGATGCAGCCTGAACAATACCGTTAGTCTGAGGGACCTGGTGACCCACAATGATCTTGACCCTTCCCTCATTGTATGGAGAAACCTGAGCAGCCTGAAGTGGGACCTGGAGATGACTGACAGTAATTGGGCCACTGGTCTGCCGACTGGGATCCATCTGGAGCTGTAGAACAGCCAGTTCGTTATTTTTAGATCCATTATACATACTGTGCTGCTTCTTATGACTCCTAAGAGAATCTTCTCGGACAAAGGAAGCATCACACAGGTCACACTTGAATGCTTTCTTGGCATCCAATTTGGCGACTTGCCTGGAGCCACCTTGCTTCGGCCTATCTCCTTCCTTCCTCTCCACGGTTTGCTTCTTGGTCTTGACTTTGTCGCCATGAGCTTTCCTCACATGAGTTGTCAGGTTGCTGCGCTGCTTGGTATCAAAGCTGCAGAATTCACATTTGAAAGGACGATCTTTGCAATGAATTCGCTCATGCACTTTCAGAGCTGCCTTGTTGGAGCAAGAGTAGTTGCACTCTGAGCACTTCACTGGTTGTTCAGGCTGATGAGTTCTTATGTGGTGCCGAAGGCTTGTTTTGTTTCCACACTGAAATTCACATTCTGGACACTTGAGAGTATTTTCCATGCTGTGCTTGATACGAATGTGTGATTTCAAGTTTCCTTTCATGGCACACCGGACCTCACAGAACTCACATTTATAAGGTTTCTCACCAGAATGCACACGCATGTGCCTCTTCAAGTCTGAGTTGATTTTAAATTTAGCAGGACACATCTGACATTGGAAAGGAGCATCTCCTGTCAACAAAAACCAGTTCACATTATAGATGAGACACCAAGATCCATTGGAGAGACCACTGCTATAATGAATTATGTACAGCTGGCTTGTTCTAAATGCCTGTAAACTCCCAACATATTTTCAAGATGTAGAGAACTTTAATGGCACAGCATTTATCACCTGGTCTGACATATTTGTGTGCAAACTCTCCAAAAGCATGCCTGTCCATATCTGTTGCTTTTTCACGTCTGCATCTTAAGATATTCTCCATTTTTAGTTCATTTTGTGTGTAAAACTGTGCTCCAGAGAAGTGACTGAAGTTTCTCATTTGTCCCTCTTTAGCAACGGTATATCCCAACTAGTGTTTAAAATTAATAAACACTGTAACTATAAGAGCTGCTGTATCTTTGACGTCTAAGAAAACAACATAAACACACCCATGCCTAGGGTTTACACTATAAGATTTACAGGGAGGTTTGTAGGTTAACTTTAAGCCTAGGTAAATGGTAGGTTACTGCAGAAACAGATGTTTAACAGGCACCAGTCTTACTGCTCAACCATGTATTTCTTACTGCCTTTCTTGTACATTAGTTCACATGGTGAGTTAGACTAGCTGACAAGAACAACATTATTTTTTTTGGTCTGGTTCACGTGGTGGAGCACAAATACTATTGGTGGCACAGAAAGGAAGTGGAAACTCTTATTCAGAACATACAGAGATGCAGGGACAAAAGTTCACACCTAGGTCAGTGTCAGGTGACTGCACAACCATAGTATTACTACAGTTATAGAAAAAAAAAAAAAAAGGATCACAGCTACATAAATGCAACTGGAAAAGATAAATGTGAGAGTAATGAAACGCGCATGCAAGTATGCAACTCTAGGGAAATGTGCTTACACAGAGAAGTAACATTAAGCTTTTGTTTTTCTGGCATTACAGCAACCAAGGAAGAAATATTTGTACCATGTATCATACATAATAATGTTCCACAAATCACTTCAAGAAAATCTAGTATCAGTTTGTATTCACATAATATAATTTTGTATTAATACAAACAGGTATAGAAAATATTCATAAGTGTCTTTTTTTTTATTTTTTAGAGTAGTGCTGATCCAGAAACCTAACAATAACAGTTGAAAGTTAGGTCAAATTCTTAACTGATAAAGCATGAAAAATGAACACACTCATCTGCAAGATCTCTGTAAGCCTACTTATGTCAGACTACCTATACAAATAACCATTTGAATTGCCTAGATCTAAACCACTATTTTGCATTTTCTTTATTTGCAGGCTTGTGTCACAACATGCATGACCAAATTATGGAATAAACAGAGCTATAGCTTAATCAATTCCAGGGTGAAGACCAGTGACTCCGTTCTGAAGTCATTAAAAAAAAAATCCAAAGCAAACCTATCAACCCAAACTAAATAACTGTTCACTTTTTTTCTTTAATCTAAATACACAGTTCTCCAAAATACCTGAGCATGAAGTCTTTAGGTAGGTATTATTTTGAAAAAGTGGAAGAACTGTATTATTAGGTTCTAAGACACCCTTGGCAGGGGGAGGAAAAAGAGAGTGTACTTAGTTCAGCAAGCATTTATCTTCTTTAATAATCAAACTGCAAATGGCTGATTTATTTTATGAGTTAATATTTTATAGAGTTTGTGATAGCTGTATAATTTTGCATAATTTGCTTATCTAGCTACATATGTCATAGGTTTAGCTGCGTATTTTTCAAATCAAGTTGTGGTCTACTGTGCTAATCCATATATCTGTTTAATAATTGAGATACATGATGATTTATCTATATTAAACACATTTTATTAATGAAGATGCACTGTTTGTTCATCTAGTTTATTTTACAGTCTCAGCTGCACACTCAGCTACTGAATTTTTATCTGCTTTGCTTATGAAGGCACAGTATGTATTTCAATGACTTAATTTTCACATACAGGGTAGCACAATATATGAAAATGAATTAGTAATTTCAGTGAATATAGCAAAGTATGTTGGTTCCAATTATTTAAAGTGGTCTATTACTTATATTTCTTTACACTTTTGTCCATACATAACTGACACTGATAGAATATAGATTAAAAAAAGGTGTCTGATCCTGGAATTATTAATTGTAAGAGTAGTTTCACTCAAATTAACAGGAAACTGATCTTTAGATAACCAGTTCAACCAGTAATGCTATGTAGATGATCTCACTCTGAGCAACCTAGATTACACTCACCTTCTAGAGAATGACTAATTTAACTCCAGTAAGGAATAAATTCTACATACCAGTCTTACTTTTCTGCTGAAATTGGCTGTGTGCCTAACAGCTTTGTAACCTAACAAGGATGAAATGATTACTTTCAAAATTCTTGTGCCTCCTTTCAGTCAATCAAAAAAAAAGTTCTTTTACAAACAGGATTTACTTGGAATGGAAGAGACAACAAAACTAAAGACTTGAATTTTAGCATAATTCAACTGCTTAAGATACAAGAGACTGATCTGCCCAAAAGAAAGAAGGTAGCCCCTAAAACCCCTTCCCAACTATTGCAATATCTAATGCTACCAAAAAAACCCAAACAACTACTCTACTGGAAATACAAGAGCACCATGATCATTCATAGGTTCTCCCATAGCCAAATTTGGACCATACCTTCCCACGTACATAAATGCACAAGTATTCATGCTCTTATATATTGAGAAAATGCAGTATTATATTCTCTGACTACTGTATTTACTAACAGATAACTTCTCATAATAACTCATACTATTTTGACTGACCATCACATGTTCTTATATAGCAATAGAAAGAGGGAAACTTGTAAAACAACTGCCTGACAGTCCTGCCTATTTCATCACAGCAGATTTGTAAAGTATAAAAGATTCTTTTCTGCTCGAGACAGATTGGTTTAACCCTCCCCTCCTTCACAATGCACAAGGGATTTATTTCTTTTATCTACTCAAAATAAATCCCATCTTGCACACATCTGAACTAATGTTGTTCAGTACTCGAATTCAGGATCAGATGTAGGATAGGTTCAAAGCTAATCTAGTAATCACTGAACCATGACCACCTTGCAGCTAAAATTCATGGAACTAATCAAATGTATAAAAGACAACACAGAAACTAATCCAGTACCCTGGCCTAGGTGAAAAACAACACAGAAAGACAACTGTACAAAGACAACTGTACAGCAGTATCTTTACAGCAAATCTCTTCTAGGAACAATCTATAAAAGGGAAATCTGATTTAAATGAAACTTAGGCAAATAATGCATATATAGAATGATACAATGTTTATTAGCCTGGAGGCTAAAGCTTTCTATCCATAAAGCAAAAATGACACAGGCTGAATATAGTTCTGGCTGTTCATACTACACTGTTGATGTCCATCAGACTGTACGTGGAAGGTACCACACAGAAAGGTCAAAAAAAGATGTAACTTAAATTGCTACTTACTTGCAAATTTACTGATGCAAGGAAAATTAAATTATGCAGCTGAGGTTTGCACTGATATAACTAGTTCAATTATAAAGTAATTTCAGTGCTTCTAATATAATGGACCAGATTTGAGAGACACAGATAGGAACCTAGATGCTCTTAATCAATCAATCAATTAGATCCTTCAGTTCTACTGGTTTAAGAACATCTAATAGGCAGTTTCAAAATCAATTTAGAAGAAAATCTACCAAGAGTCAGATCTGTCTTCTGACTGCTTCCAGGTATTTTTAGTAGAGCTGTATTGCCCTACTAGATTCTATGCCCAAGAAATTCACAGAAGCTGGATGCCTAGGTGCTTTACAGAATTCGAATAGACCCTTTCAGGCACGTTGACAACAACTGTGTACCTTTTAAAATCTTCCCTACGACCTTTAAACCTTTACAGATCTGAATTTTAGTATAAACTTACCTGTGTGGGATCTGAGATGTACAGTTAGCTGGCTAGAGTTGCGGCTTGCATAAGGACAGATCTGGCATTTAAAAGGACGCTCATTGGAGTGAATGCGCTGGTGTTTGTTGAGACTGCTGCTGTCAGCAGCTGCATAGTCACAGTGTTTACATTTGTAAGGCTTCACACCAGTATGAGAACGCATATGCATCTTCAGCTTATCTTTACGACTAAAACATTTGTTACAAACTTCACATTTATGGGGCTTGTCTCCTGAAACAAAGAGAAGAGCATCAACACATCAAGAAATTTTGCACCATAAGGATGTTGTTGCAATAAAAAAAAAAAAGGACACACTAAACACTGAACAGAAATGAGACTAGTTTTCAAAAGTTGGATATTGGATTTCAGCAGCCATCCTATCAGTTAAGAACTCTTCAATGCTCTAGAATATGCAAGTGCAACAAATTTGGAAGACCCTTTGGAACCATCTCCCTTTACAACTCTGAAATTGTGGTTTGGGGGAAGGGAGGAGAAACGTTGGGATCATTGTTCCATTTGAAGAAAAAGCTAGGTTTATGCACTACCACCACACTGCACCCTGATAAACACATGGTCTGCGCCTCAGAAATTTAACTGCCTTAAATCAATTTGCAGCGTTCATGTTTCATGAACATGAGTGGTATTGCCCATAGTGGGACACAGCTTACCCAAAAAGGGCAATTCCCCAGGCACAGATAACAACACTAGAATGTATGCACCTAAGTGCATATTCTGTCTAATTTATCTATAGACACATTACTTTGTAGGAAAATACCTTTTAGCAAAAAGCCAAAAGGAGGAAACCAACCAAAACCAAAATATAGCAACAACAAACCTGTGTGTGTTCGTAGATGACGTTCCATATCCTTCATACCATAGGAAGTCTTGAACTGGCAACCTGAAAATTGTAAGATTAAGATCATTAAATTCAAGGCAAATCTAACAAAATAATAAAAATATACTACCATATTCTGGACATTATGTTTATTTTCAAGAACTTTTTCTTTAAAATTCAGTATTAACAGAAAACAAATTCCCCATCTTGTTTACTCACATCTACTTGAAATAGTGACCAGCTTACCTACGAACTTCAGTTTTCTAACGCTTCCCCTAGGAGGCAATTCATTCTCTACATTACTGTTTTCTGTAAGCTTTGAAACAAACTCTCTGGAATCTCTGCCTAGGATTTGAGATGCTCTTTACAGTACACAGGGGATGCTGGACGTACTAATTAATTCCACATATGACTTAAAGTTAGTGCAATTGGGAACTCAGGTAACAGCTCACCATTAATGGAATCAGTTCCGGTGGAAAGTGCTACAGGTTTAGAGCACAGAAATGAATGTGGAGCATTTGAAACGTGCCTTTCAAATGAAGGCAAGCTTGCAAAAAGAGACTGTAACTTCTGCTGCCATTAACACGACTACTCATCCACATGGCTGTCTCTGCACACGTTTTCTGCATCTTACATGGTTTTTACTCATTAAGGTCTCCAAATACTTCGGTTCAATCTATACTTATAAAAAAGCTAACTGACCAAAGATAAAACATTTAATGCAAAAATACATGTGTAATATTTTTCACTTACAACAATGGCAGTTAGCAAAAAGGTAACAAGACTCTCCTCTTATATTGCTACAGATGCGGGCACAGGCCAACGTCGATACGCAAACCCACTGCAGCATCGCCAGAGTACACCACAGTATAGGACCAAAGTCTAAGGACATGCGAAATCAATAGCAAAACTACTACTGCTATCCATGGTAGTACATCACACCTTTAGTAAGTAGGTTGCCTTCCAGGTTCTGCACGTCTTAACTGCCTAAGACCGACAGAGCTACCGTGCATATCATTATATGAAACCTATCAATTTTTAAATGAAAAGGAAGAAGGTATAGTCCACATCTTACCTGGATAGCAGCAGTTTAGTTTCTTCTGCGTAAGGGAGGAAGTGGATTTTCTTGAACGTGCTTTTGGTGGTGTAGAGACGATAGCAGCAGTTGGAGGCTCACTGCTCTCACTGGGTAGGTATGTTTGATAGCCATGCTCAAAAACAAACTCTGGTGCAGAAACTAAACACATAAAAGAGCTCAATTTGAGAACATTAACTTCTCCAATCAGAAAAATCTAATGATTTTCTAGTTTAATTAATTACTTCTTTATTCTGTTTTTTCCAGCAAAATTCCTGTTTCTGGCCTCCTGTTCACCTGCAGGAGGGGGAAAGGAGAAAAGCTTTTTTCTCCCTTGCTATCCTGCTATAAGTGAAAATTCTGTCAAGACCTGATGAGGATGCTGAACTTGGTATGACCCTGCATAGGCCCATTTGTCTCCTTCTGAATCCTATCTGACTGTATCATTCAGTTTCTTCAGAAGTTCTTTTTTTTTCTGATGCCTGTCCAGGTTTAACACTAATAAAGGTATGTTTGTTTTTCAACACTGGCTGTGCTACAGCACAGAGGAGAAAAAAACTCTCAAATTATGTATATGGCAAGTGTGTCAAAAAGGCACCATGTAAATAATTTTTTTTTCTGATTGTTAAAAGAGTTCAGCCTCTTTCAGCTATACTGTTTTCAGTTTTACCTATTAATGCTTGTGAGTAACACCTATCTCAGCCAAAGTAGCAGCTTTTAAATCAATTAAACAATGCTACACCCCAAAAGGGCAGAAGGATATGACTGCCCTCATTTTAAAATGAGTAAATATGAAGCAGAAAAATGACTCATCCAAAACCCACACTGAGTTGAGGGATTATAATACAAAAATTCCTGGAAGCAAGCCCTGAATTCAGTTTGTTTCACTGCTCTTCCAGATTCTCTGCCCTAATCTGTCTATCCAAATTAAAGTCAAATAATTTGGATTTTAGTAAAGTCCCAGACCAAAATAAAATAAAATAAAATATATAGAAGGACAAACCCTTAACACAGAGAACAAAATTCCACTTTTATTTAAATGTCTCCAGCATCAGGACCTCACTTGAGCCTTCACATAGGCAGAAATTTTGAGTAATATTTTTCCTGCCAATTAGTTGTGGAAGCATGTTAGGGAATGGAGTGTTCTCACATAAAAAAGCCTGGATTGGCGCCCGAGAGCAATTCCGTGTCTGTTTTTCATCAGAAGCACTCTTAAAAAAATAAAATGCATAGTAATTTGAATATTTTTTGTAAGTATTGACAATTTTAATTTGTTTCCACAAGCTGGTTATACAACACATTAGACTTAAGCAATTCTCTAAGTGAACTTGTATCTCAATTAGTGAATGAAGTAACTGTTGTCATACCAAAAAACCAAGAAGGCAGCACACCACTTATTTTTCTTCCTTTGCTTGCAGGTATGCAACAACTAATGTGAAAACTGCTATTTTAGCTTAGTGGGATGGGAACACATGAGCAGAGGGCCATGTAACATTGCCATTTTGCCCGAGTCGAGGGCTTTCAAGCTCCTGGCATGTAACACCACAATACCTGTGATGGTTTGGGTCTCTGAAGCGATGGTCCTGGTTGTGGTTTGTGCCTGTGTCGATGGCACCGTTTCTTCTGACACAAACTGGACCGTACTGGTGGCCCCGGCCGTTGCACTGGTGAGCTGGCAACCGCTTTGCTTGTGGCCAACGAAGGCATCGAGGTTATTGAACTGCTGCTTGCAGATGCCACAAATGTGGATGTCGGGGGTGAGCTCCACCAGAACAGTGGTGCCGCCGGGAACTGTGGAAACAGGAGCACGGTCAAGAGCTCATCCTGAGAAAATGGAAATGGATGAACCCGCTCAAACTAACACACAGACATCCTGCTGACCGAACGCCCCGGCCGCGGGG
>NW_009605563.1:122257-124372 GCF_000690535.1 Cariama cristata | reverse complement strand
GATGATCTGCTCCATAACCTTCCTCAATACCGGTCAGGCCTGTAGTTCCCTGGATCCTCCTTCCGGCCCTTCTTGTATTAGCTAGCCGCCAGGTGTCTGGTACCGCCGCAGTTAGCCAGGACTGCTGGTAGATGATGCAGAGTGGCTTGGCAAGCAGATCTGCCAGCTCCTTCAGTATCCTCAAGTGAATCCCATCCGGTCCATAGACTTGTTGATGTCTAGGTGGAGCAGCAGATTGCTAACTGTTTCCTCCTGGATAATGGGGGAATTATTCTGTTCCCCACCCCTGTCATCCAGCTCAGAGGACTGGCTGCCCTGAGGATAACTGGTGTGACTATTAAAGACTGAGGCAAAGAAGGCATTAAGTACCTCTGCCTTTTCCTCATCCTTGCTGGCAACGTTCCCCTCTTCATCCAGTAAAGGGGGGAGATTCTCTTTGGTCCTCCTTTTGTTGTTTGCATGATCACTGAAGGAAATCCCTTGGTGATCAGGGTCTTCTGGCAAGAGCTGAGCAGGTCATGGACTGTGTAGCCTGGCTCATAAGAGAGGAAAAACAACAGGCAGATGTGATGAGACCTCTGCTAAGCATGCACTGCTCTATCCAAGGGAGAATCTCACCCTTCACTTTGAATGTTGCCAGTGTGTCATTTATGGCAGCTGCATCTATCAAAACCGGAGGGTCAGTTTTCAGTCGTCTTCTCTGGGATCTTGTCGTTTTGTGTCCTTTGCTTTGGCGCCTTTTTTTTTTTCCCCATTTAAAGAAAAGAAAAATCAAAATCAGAAATTATCAGGCATTAATGTGTTTCCACTTGCTGCTTGTGTCCACATGGAGAACTTAAATGCAAATCTTCTGCTAGCAAGAATAATTCATTGTTTCCCACTGTTTGTTCTTATTAGAGCTGATGTGTGAAACAATGGAAAAAGAAACGTTTGATTTTCTTCAACTTGGATGTCCCTATAAAGGAGACACTATAAAGAAACAACATGACTTCACTAGTAAACTGAACAAAAGTGATGTGAACACCTCTGAACATAGGTTTTTAGACTGTGATCTAGCAAACTGAATGCTGTAACTGTTCTTTGTTTGATGTTTAAGGTGAGAAAAAGCCAACATTTGACATCACATTCATAAAATAACATCCTGTTTCTTGTCACTGATAGCAGGTGGTGTAGGAACTTAATCATGAAACCATTTTTACCACCTTCTCTTCTTTCCCACAAACCACTCTTTGTGGTATTCTGTCTCAATGTGTTCAAACTATAGGTTCATTCGCCTCTTTTTTTTTTGGTTTTGTTTCCTACTGAACAGAGCAGCCAAAGACAGTGGGGAAAAACCAGCTGTCTGAGGCTCTAGTGTAGAATTTGTCATACTTGGTCTACTTCTTTAATTTTTTTAATTTATTTATTTTTTTTTTTTAAACTTGCAGTGTGTGTAGTTATGTTTTCAGGTCAGGGCATAATCAGGCCAGAACCTGTAATGGCAATTTGAGCGTGGATCACACCTTTGCAGCATGGCACAGCACCACGGCAGTGTCTTTGCTGCACACACCGGGACGTCTCACCTTCCTTACCACGGGTGCAGGTCTGAGCCTCCCAAACATCCGCTGGCACCCACCCTCTCCCTGCTTCCACAGACCTCTAGCAAGTCCCTGTTTTCTCCAGGTGCTTTGATCTCCCAAGCGTACAACACACAGATTTCCCACAAGGGAGTGAGGCTGTGTTTTCACAGCCACTAGCACCGCGCAGGCGTGCTCCATCACCAGCATTTCTAATGGCTGTGGCAGCAGCAGTATATATTAATAAAACTAAAGGATTACGGGCCAGATTTTGGTCCTGTAGGGCTTGGTAGGGATGCCTGAACTCAGTGGAGCACATCAACTCACAGCAGCTTAGGGCACGACCTATCTCTCTGCACTTTTGCTCTCTGCCGTATTAACTTGACTCAGAGTGGCAAGGATTATGGTTTGGGGACTGTTACCTAAACATGAGGCAGAGGGTCGCAGCAAGGATGCATTTATGCTTATTTTTCTACAGTGCTGTGGCCAGTGAAAATTCTGAAGTCTGTTTAATGCTTTTCACCCAGGGTACTTGACGTACAGATTCTCTCAGACCTTT
>NW_009605563.1:71888-122226 GCF_000690535.1 Cariama cristata | reverse complement strand
GAATGCCTCAGGCTTTGTGGTACCGTCTCCTCCCTTTACCCCTGCCTTTTTCCCAGTCTCGTGCAGTTCAATACTTGCATTTCCCTCACCTCTGCTGTACAATTTGGCTCCAATTGCACTAAGCTCCAGAGGCCAATTCTTCATAAAAATCAGCCAATAGTGCCACCAGGCAGCGTCAGCTAAAGAGCAGCTTTTTCCAGCTTTCTGCCACAAGAAAACATCCCTGTGCCTGGCCAGGAGGTTGGCATGAAGCTTCCCCGGAATGTCTGTTAGCGATCTGGGAAAGGGGAGCAAGACTGTACCTGACTTACACCCTTTTCATTGCGTCTGTTCTGTTGTTTAGAAGAGAGGTGGTTCCTTTTGCAGGTAGGCAATCTTGCTTCTGCAACATGGAAATTAATTTTCTGTGTTAATCAGATTTTGAGTCCCTTTTAAGTCATGGAATATAATTTTAATAGCAGCCAATTATCTGTTTTTAAAGAGGCCTCTTAAAACTGTGCCTTCTCAGAAGGTCTTTAAGATCTCAATGCTGTTTTTTTTTCATTTTTAATAACGTGAAAGTTTTCTTGAACTTCTGCAAATACTCCACAACATTTCCTATTGCCTGCTGCCCAGAGAAGATGGAGAATAGATGCCCAAGAAAATGAGCTCTGTTTCCCCTTGTGAGAACACGGTGAAGAACTGGGCAGAGCTGGTGCTGCTGGAGTACCCCCTGTGCTGGCCTGCGAGGGTCTTGTCTATGCCCACCAGAGATGGGCTGGTGTTAGGCTGCCCTCAAGGCATGATATACTTGATGAGTATTTGCAGATTCTCCTGAAGAGTCAGGACGTCTCCAGTTCCCTCTCAGTGAACAAACCTGGCACTGAATATGTGTTAACTTCGTTAATTGTTTTCAGAGATGCCTGGCAGGTGTTCTAAAAAGGGAAATAGATTGCAAAAATTATCAATAATGAAGAGAAGAGAAGAGAAGACCTCCCCCTGACACCCCCCGAAGAAAAGTTCAATTGTTCATGACGAGCTGCGAACAGATTTCAGGGAATTGTCACTGTATGGGAATTTGAGGGATCTGCATTCTTCTGTGATTACAAAGGACAGTAAGAAAGTGTATTGAATTTCTTAAAGATTCTATTCTATATTTTAATTTCAATTTCTAATCTAATTAAGGTACTTAGAGAGTTAATAAGTGTCATAAAAGCAATTGTTGAAGTGTTTTCCAAGGCATGTTCAAACATTTAAGAAAAGAAAAAAACCCAGACTTTACGATGTAATGTGTAAGATGTTTTACCTCAGAAACGGTATTTAAAATAAGTTGTCATGTTTAGAAACCTGTGTGACTAGAACCCTTTAAAATTCTGTGGTAGAAAGGTAGTCCATGGAGATTACAACTATAGAAAATATTGCACTACTGACATGCACTTACGCTTTCCTCAGCGAAATGTAGCTAATGAGACCACTTCAGCTTCCAGTGCTCTTATGAATGTTAACTTCATTGTTTAAATAAAATAAACAGGAGTGGGAGTGTTATTTCCTAAGAATGGTAAACAGTTGGGCTGTCTCTTGGGGAGCGGTTGCTGATGCAGAGTCCAAGCAGAGGTGACGGGCGGGTTTAATGAAGAGAAGCTCTCATAAGTGGTTTCATTTCACATGGAAGTTAATAACCTCATTTTCTATTCCTTTCTCATGACATTAAGATTGTTACAAAAGCAAAGAATCTGTTTTTATGGGATGAAAAAACAACAGTGGAGAATAGAAGTTCAGTGCACATACAAAGATAAAAGAGAAGGAGGCGATTATCTCAGGGTAACATGTGCAGAAGGACACAGTATAGTACAGATAGAGGAAAGTATTTATTAGTTTCTTGAGTCTACATTTGTCTCAGTAGAAAAGTCTTGGCTAAATATGTGCTTGCTTGTGTATATGTGTTTTTAATAAAATCTTTTCTGATTTTATTCCTCCTTGCAGTTGTGAATCAAAGACGAGTATCACTGATAAAATGGAGGTCAGCAAATTAACAGCATCTTGCAGAAAAGATTTGGAGGTGAGTGAAATTAAATGGTTGTCTGAATCAGACATTTTTCCTGTGTGGGGCTGAAAACTCAAAAATCATGTCACCTGTAGGCATATTTGGGATTTTCCAAAGTAGCAGGACCCATAATGTTGGGAACAGACAGAAGTTGAGGGCTCTGTGACAAATCATGATGATCTTAACTGGTGTTGGACCCCATTGTGCAATACCATGCTCCGAGCCTGAAAGCTTTTGGCTCTAGTCTCTGATTTGCCAGTGAGATCAACTGATTAAAGTACCAAATAATTTTCTTCCAGTTCAGTGGATTTGAAATACTTAGAGCTAAGCTGAGCTTCAGGTCCTGCTGGCTCAGAGGTTACAGGGACAAAACCCAAGAGATTATAACATCAGCTGGACTGGGACAGACCAAAGGTACCTGACCAGGCTGCCACTCTCTGGGGTCAGAGCTGGGGGGCTATGCTGGAAATGTGACTTTGTGGAAAGTCATGAGTGGAAGACTGTGGTCCAAAGCTCTTTTTGCTGGCTACTGGCTGCAGAATCTGCGTGATGCTGCATCCATCTAGGATGTAAATTGTTACTGGAAAAAAAAGTACAGTGCCTCACAGAGGATGTGAAAGGCAAGTGTAAAAATGAGTAAAGGTCTGACAGTCAGTAATTTAGCACAGGAAGGTTTTGTGAGAGGTGAGGGATGGGGGGTGGACACGAAGGGTAGGAGGTGCCTGGGATCTGGTCTCTAACCTCAGCCAGCACTTCCCTTCGGGAGAGTCCTCCTGCCCTGCAGCGACATCTCCCCACTCTCACTCACCCAGAGTATCCTCTTGTACTCTAAGCTACCTTTTGGGAAGGAAAGAAATAAATTTTTCAAGCAGAAAGCCAAAATGTCCAGCAGCTTCCAAACATTTGTACTGTATTGTATAGGAGGATTAATGCTGTCTGGGTGTATGTCACCAATTGATGTTTTTACTTTGTTTTTAAATTTGGTTTTCTGAGTGTGTAAGCAAGCTGTGACTCTTGGGAAGATGTGCTGCGTTGCTGGCTTTGGGTTACAGCTCTGAGAGAGAGGGGCCTCTGTGAGCAGCAGGTCTACTTGCTGTTCTGGCTGTAGTTTGTTTTTAAGATGAAGTTATCCCAGGAGAGCCAAGAACTGGTGTGGGCTGAATTTTCTTCAAAGAAAGATTTTTTTTTTTTTTTTTTTTTGCATGTGGTTGAGAATGTGTGTTGATGTAGTAATGTAACATCTTTGTGTCTGCATGGAGGCTGCTCTGCTGTGTCTCTGTGCTGGGAACCACGTCCACTACTAGCTGGAAGAAAGACAGTACTGGTAATAAAAGAAGGCATGAAACTGGCTTAAATTGAGATGAGGCTTAGCCTATAAACTCAGATATGAATTAAAAGCAAAATCTGGAGTATTTTAGGGTGTTCAGGCCTATGGTTTTGCTAAGAAATTTCTGTCAGTGCCCTACTTTCTAACTGCTGTAATACAGTAAACATCAAGGGGCTAAATTTTCAAAAAGTGCTCTCCATCTGTCCTCCCAGTTTTACTATTTAAAAACCTTTCTCTGTTTAAAAGCTTCTTAGGCGAGGGTCTCAAAATATCTGAAAAAATGCAAAGTAGCGAAATTCTCAGTTATATTTTGGTCGTTTTAAGCAACTCCAGATTTCAGTGGTATTACAGTCACTGCTCTGGTTTACATCGGACCACTGATTATCCAGACTCACTAACTGCTGATCAATACAGTTTGTGGCTCCTGTGCATTGTTGTGTGGAATAATACCAGCTCAGAATCTGTGTATCTCCGTTCTCTATTTTGTAGCTTGAAAAATTAATACGGCTTTCCACTCACTAAATGCTGTCGTCACCATCTAGTTGTCAGAGTAGTTTAAGTCTGTAACTGGAGTAGGATACATGCAGAAATGTTATTAAAAATCTGGCATCTCCAAAGAGATAGAGGAAATGTAACGACAGTCATAAGCATTTGATTTTTGAATACAGCCTTCACAAATACACCTCTCAAACAGCATTTTACTGCAAAACTGTAAACAGATGTGAAGTGCAAACTTCACATCTCTCTTTAAGTGTAAAAGGAAAAGAATAAAAAAGCTGATCAGATCTAGTACCTGGTAGGTAAATGATAAGTGATGTTTAAGCCGTTTAATAGAATAAGTCCTGTTTGTCAAAACCTGCAGGCATGTAGTCTGTTCCAATATGGGCTAGTTGGGGTCTTGCAACACATCAAAAATTGAATTGTTTCTGCCTATGTGACCCTTTGTGAGAGTGCAGGTACTTTTAATAAAGATCTCTCAGAGGGCTATCAGTAATGACAGTGGGAAGGGCTACAACATTTTAATCACTAGCTGCTGGGTCCCTAAACCCATCCATAACAATGTCTGCCAATGTCCTTGTTGCTGTCTCCCACAAGTCTTGCTTGTCTGCAGAGCCCCTTAGTCATTCATGAACCCTTTAGAGAGGGATCCCCCACTGAAAGCATGTCTCAAAATCACCTTCTGCTTTTGCCTTTTGTTTTTTTTTCTTAAACATCTTTGGGTGTTTTTACAAATCAGTAACGATTATTAGTTATGCCATTGTATTAATCGTGTTACTCGTGTTCCCAGGGAGGACCTGTTCCTACAAGCACTGGTTGCCGTGGTCTTTCTCTCCTGTTGCAACATCTTTTAAGGCCCTTATGTTGTTAATTTAGCAACAGAGATATCCTTCAGCCCAGCCTTTAAAAAAGATACAATAAATGAAGGCTTTAGGCACTGTAAAAGATGCAGTTGTTAAGCAAATGAAGAATAGGAAAGGAATAAGCCTCTCCATTAGTATCCATACCTTGTCTGCACGGGCCCCTTCCTACTACAGAGCTGGGAACCCCATTCTGTGCCTTGGGCTGAACGCCGTCTGCTCTGACTTGCGGAAAATTAAGTCTGAATTTGTTCAGAGCTGGTTGGATTATAACAAAATTCTCAGTCTGGAGGAAAAAAATCTCTGTCTGCAGAAAGCATGCAGCTGAGAAAATGGCCTTTGCAGCCTCTTGTAGCCTGTCTTCATGGTATCGAGCTTGAAAAGAAGCGTACAGTGTTATGCCACTCTAAAGCAAGAGAGACCATTTCCAATGCACTTTGCATTTCTATTGGCTGCATATACAATACTAGGCATAGTCGGTAAGCCTAGTGGGAAGGGTTTACTGCTGAAAGGTTGTAAAAATAAAAGGATTCATAAAGATTCTGTCCTCTCTTGTGAACTCGCTGGCTTTGTGATCGATGTGCTTTACTTCCACTGCATGCTGTAGTAATTTGTAAACATTGGGATTGCTTATTTGACCAAAGCAAATCAATTTTTGCCAGATGAAACAAGAGAACTGAGCAGGTTTAGGCCAATTCTTGTAAAAAGGAGAAGCTAAATCTCTGTGCAGAGCCTCTTGGTTCCCCCAGCAGGAGAGAGGACTGAAGTTGTAGAACTGGGTCCTATCAGTCTGTCCTGCTTTCTCTGTATTTTCTTGATTGCCTTATCTAGTCATGTTCAGTATTCTTCATTCCTCTGTATTCTGATCCATTGGATGATAATAGCAGACATCAAAAGTGAGGATTTTGTCTTAGAAACCCTATCAAGGACAGCACGGGCTTGATATGGCAGAAGCAGTAAGCTCTACATCTGCTGATGTGCAGTGGGAACTCTCTTATCAATTAGCCCATCAGTCGCAGGTTTGTGCCGGCTTCCCAGCCCTGCGGCGTGTGCTGGTAATGGCAAAGTAATGATGGCGATAACTCTACTTTCTGTATCAGGTAAGGTTTTTTTGCAGTAACTTTCTCGCCCTCCGTATTTCTCTCCAGCTATACAGCTCTTTGGGCAAGGGCCATCTTTGAAATGCACAGAGGACAGCGATCATATGCTAAAAACTGTGTGCAAAACACTTTGGTGGAGCTTAAACATCAATGTGTGTATGGCTTCGGGTCAGTTAAGTAGTCCTGGCCCCTCCTTGTTTAGCAAACCATCCTGTACAAGCAATCAGGCTTAATCCCACACTTAGCATTCATCACAGGCACAGGAGTTTTGTTTCACAGTATTTGATTCTCATTCTGATAGACAATGCAGGTCTGAATATATAATAGACAAATTTAACAGAGGGTGGGCTCTGCCAAGGGCTGGGCAGGTGCCCAGAGGTGGTGTGTGCTCTGCCCATGTGTACAGGAGCTGGGAGAAGGTGACAGCTTGCCAGCACGTCCCAGGCAGCAGCATCATCCAGCCCCGCTGGTGATAGAGGAGTGGTCCTTCCTTGGGTCCTGGGGCAGATGGCCCTGCAGGGTGGTTAGACACTGCAGATGCGTCGTTTGTAGGCGGTGGTTAATGCAGATTGTGGGTCAGAAATGCCTTAACTATAAATGGTATCTCCCAGTCTGCTGGGATATGTGGTATTCTGTGGTCCGAAAGCCCTTCCCCAGGGCAAACATGCTGCATCAGCTGGGAATTAGGGACTGTGGGTGAGGGAGACCATCACCCTTCTCCTCCCTGGGAGTACCAAGCTTTGGGAAGGGATGGGATGGCTCAGGGGGTGCTAGAAGGCAGCTGCATGGCAGACAGTAGCAGACATTAATCCCAGCTGTAGCAAAAGCATTGGGGTTTGAGGCCTATCTTCTGTTTTTAGAAAACTGAAATCTTGAAAATTGATTATTTTTTTTTCTGCTTTTAGAAAATTGGCCAAGTTTCTGACATGTTCCCTGGGGGTTACAATCTAGTAGCTGGGTTTTGTGGCCTTCTTAGAAGTAGCCTGTTCGTGCCCATGATTTCACTCCCTGGAAGTTGAAAACCATCACTTTCAATGTTACTACATGTGAGAACAGTATTTCTTCTCAACTGAAAACAAGGGGCTGTAGGCTTGGGACTACAAACTGGCCTACTTACAATGTGTATTGAGCTCCCTTGAAAATACAGTGTTTTGTGGAGCTGGTCAGTAATAAAAAAAGCCCCAGCGTAACAGTATTAACTGCAACTTGGAACTAAGCATTATGGGCTGCAGTCTAGACAAGCTCACAGACTTCCCCAGATCAATCCCATTCAATTCCATGCTGTTTTACAATGATTCTTGTAGTTCCTACAGATTTACATGTTCAAATCCTTTTCTGAGACACATTAAAAGCTGAACTCAGTCTTGGTGAAGGTAGAGTTCCCACCAGAATTTTTAGGAAGCAAGTTGCTTTGGCTTACAGATTGGTTTGCAGGAAAATGCTGCAAAGTGCTTAGCCAGATGCTTGTAATAGTAAAAATGCCATGGGCAGAGTTCTAGCAATATAGATGTGCTTGTGTTAGAATGGTTATTCCCCTCTTGTTCCAGGTAGAGGGTCCAATCAGACCAGCATACTGCTTGTTTTCTTCTTTACCTCAGCAAGTGTTGTTGGCCCAATGTGCTCTTTTGTTAGGTTTGCAGGGGTTGGTCCCCACCATGTGACAGGGCAGCTCAGACTGCCTGCCCAAAAATTTCGGGACTGGAGGCAGCAAATACTAAGCCCAGACACCTCTGGCACAGGGTTGCTCATGTTGCCTCCATGTCACAGCTTGGTTTAGCTTGACTTTTGTGTCTTCGATGGGAAACTTTGGGCAAAATGACACGTCCCACATTTGGGAAGTTCCCTTCTGCCCTGCTCTCTGAAGAGCCAAGGAGCCAGGTGGCAGCTACCTGTAACATGTAACTCCCTTCTCAACCACCGCTCCCCTCTCTGCCACAACTTGCTGCTCAGGGCAGCGGAGTCTCCAGTCCAAATCAGAGGTCAGGGCTAATTGTGAAATCATCACACTTGACGCTTCAATAAAAAAGTTCTGGCGTGGATTCTCATATAGCATGAGTTGCTGACAAACCGCAAATGACAGACAGTCAAGGGAAAGATTACATTTATCCCCTGTACGGATTTGTTTAAAGGTTGTTATGCTGGCTAAAGGTGTCCAGTGAAATGCTGGATGTTGCCGTGACAATTACCAGGATTTACATAATCCTTTCTAGAACATCTGAATTTAATTTCTTAGATATAGTATAATTTAGAATAATATGTGTCTGTCTTTTGTTTTGTTTATTTGCCTATTCCATAGTGGTAACACTATTTCAATTTTAAAAGCAACCCAGTGGTCAGCTTTCTTCATTAGAGAGATGGTATTTAAGGAAGACCCCTTTGCCCTCCATCTGTCCTTTATCTGTAGCAGTCCAGGCCACACGCCTGGCCAAGTTGTGGCAAAACATAATCCAGCTCCTCCAGGAGCTCCTGCAAACATGCTGACTGGGGAACTGAGATGTGGGCAGTCCTCCCAGGGAGCTCATTCCCTGGGGCTGCATCATCTCAACCTGTCCCATCTGCTACCAGAGCTGTCCTCTTCCCTCGCCCGTCAGAGCGGATGTCTGCTGCGCTAATTGCTGGAGACCAGAGCTGCTGCAAAGGTCCTCATTTGCTTTAGGACTGGGAAATCATCTCTCTGGGACACTGCAAAGTGCTGCCTCAAAGGCAAGTGTGGATTTTTCAAGGTGTAGAGGCTCAAAGCCCGCTGCGGAATCAGATGGCCACATTCTGTTCATTTTAAAGGGAACTGGGAGAGCGGGAGAGAGACTCTTATTGGCAGCTTTGAGTGTCTGTGCTGAAAACTGAGGAGTCTTGCTAGTGAAATGTGTTGCATCTGTTGGCATGGAAAATGAGAATCTTATTTTTTGAACTCATGTTATTTGTCTAACATAACATGTGCTTCCAAACTGCTGTGTTTCTAAATACCCAGATAATGTGAAATTTCCCAGGAACCAGTGTGACTTTCTCCAAAGTTTTCATGTCCTTCATGTTTTTCAGCCTATTTCTTTTCCCCTTTCAGGCCTGTGTTATTTGCCAAACTCGTCTCTAAGCCTTGCTCTGTCTCTGATTGTCTGTGCACTAGTAGTACAGATGCTTTACAAGCATGGTATTTGTTTGTGGGAGAAGCTAAAACGCTTTCCTGGCATAGGAGAAGTCTCTGCCCCGAGGAGTTCAAAGACAAAGAGTAGAAAGCCTGGACTAAGAAGATAAGAGACCATTAGTAGTTTAGATATCACAGCCTGGCTCGGGTGACTAGATTATATTCCTCCTGCAAACGCAAACCTCCTGTTTGACCTGGGGCAGGTCATGCAGATCCAAATAGTCAAAGATGTGCAGGCAGCAGTGGTTTGGGCATTCTGTAACCCCACTCCTCCCTGTAAGATAGCTCTGCTCCCACCTCGGTGGAGCACTTCAAAAATAAATGAATTACAGGCACTAAGACCTCCAGATACTAGCAACAAGGAACAGATTAAGTGCATTAGCTGGGATCAGGGAAAGGGAAGCTCCTGCACAAAGAACCATCATTTGTTGCAAGCCAGAATTAAATTTTAAAGCACCAGAGAGATGGTTACGCTGAGAGCCCCTTCCCAAAGCAAACTGGCACATACTGAACCTCTGTTGGCACAGCTAAAGAGCTTCCTCAGCCCGACCTTCCTGTGCTGAAGGGATTCACGCCACATCAGCAGGCTGGACAGAAGGACGAGATTGAAAAAAAGTGGCAGGAGTATGAAGCAGAAAAGTCCAGATACGATGTGAAAATTTACAAGAAATGCTAAGGAGGGAGATGAAAAGGTGACCAGTAATTTTAGTCTGTGAAGGGGATTTGTGAGATGTTCAGGTATATATAGCCCATGCTGTATATTCAGCAGAGGTCAAATCTTTTTCTGCAATCCTCTTTCTGTGCTTGCCTCATTGAATTTTGATGGATGCATTGCTGCATGCCCTGCCAGTCAACCTGGAATTGCCCATGTATCTAGTGAAAAATGACCCATACAAACAATGGCATTGTCTTTTCAAACTAAAGATACTACATTGGCTTTGAATTTACGTGGCTTGTGAGATACCCATTTCTTTATCAGGCAACTTCAGTTCAGAATGAATAGGGTTAAATGAAGGCCAAATATCAAGGGGTGAATACGTTTGTTTTCTTAAATACAGTCTGCCCTGCGAATCTTTCATGCTGAATGATGGACAAAACTGGCAACATAATAGAGTAGGAAGGGACTACTTAGTCCAAGCGAAATGGTAGCACAAATAGGTCTAAGGCTAATGCTCTGGTTTTTATGTATATAACAAGAATTGCACCCTCAGGACTACTAGGAGTAGCATGTAGGAGGTGTATCAGGATTTCAGTGTTCCTTTGAGCTTCCAAAGACAACATATATTGGCTGGGGAGACACTGACTGTGGTGAGCAGGCTGATAGGGGGTGTGAAATTGCCACTGAAAATCACTATTTCTAATACACTGTTCCCTCTTGTCCTCTATTCAACAGCTCTGAGAATTAAACAGTTTTAAGCAATCTCCTGGTCTATAACAATTGATTAGGCATTTATTAAAACATCTATTAAGCATGTATTACCCCTTCCTAAACCATTTATTAAGGTACTGCTTGAGCACTCTGTGACTGTGTTACAGTTACTATCCATGTACTCCAGCCGAGTTCTTTGGGATATAAAGATGCACAGACAATAAAAAGCTATTTTATTATAGCCACATACATCTTGCTTGTGTTTTTCACTCTAGAAGACTCTAGTTAGCAGAACAGGATGGTTCAAGGAAAACACGCCTGCAGCAAGCTGCCTCTCAGATAATGTTCCATGAAAGGGGCCTTCAGTTCTTGTTTTAGTGCAGCGTGTGTGTTCAATGAATGAAGTAATACTTTGGGGTATGGTGTATTTTAAAGGGTTAAAAGGCACTAGAAAATCAAACTAATTTTTTAGGTGACATGTTGCATTTCTACCTTGTGTTACTAAATGAAATACAGTATTTTGTTATGGTATCTTACCAACTTTAAGTTACTTGATCTCATATAGGAACCTTTGAAATATCCATTGGCAAAACCTGATGAGAAGACAGCGATGTGCTTGAAGCAGAAATTTGAAGAACAAAAACTGTGGCCGTTTCTGAGAGATGAGAAGATGACTGAACCTATAGCTCTCTACAAGGAGGAACAAGTAAGTAATGGGCTCTCTATGAGACCTGATCATCACCGCTGTAACAAAACAGACCCAACGCCAGCGTTGCATAAGCCATGAACTCTGTAGCCTGATGAAACCAAAGACACCCTGCCCACATCTTTTGCCTCTGGGAGTCCTCTGCTTCTGTTGGCACCAAAGGGAGGGCTGGTTTGAAGTGCTTGCCTTTCCTAGAGCTCAGTTGTGAGCAGCAGCATTAATATTGACAGCGCTTCTGTGGAAGCTGTGGGTTTAGTTGTGATGAACATTTACACAGAAATGGACAAAGTGCCTCTCAACACAAGTTTTTTTGCCTGACAGGCAAAGGGTGTGGTTCAGGGGTGAGAATACCCAGTTCCTCCTAGATGAGACCCTGGCACCTGCCCTGCCAACCAGGGTGGCCCTTCATGTGGGGCAGTCCCACACTCTGTCCCCTTCCCACCCTTTCCTCATTCTCCCCACTGGTGACTGCCTGCAGCAGGGTCTGACACAGTCCTCCTCTTTACCCTTCCTGATTAAAAAAACTCTACCCGCAGGCCTCCTGGATTCAAGAGGTCAATTCTCAGCTGCTGTGTAATGTCACTGGTTTCAGAGGGACAGCTGTACATCACCGTGGGCTCTCTCTGTCCATACATAGGTGCTCCTGTCGCATGGGAACACAGTGGTAGCAGGTGGGCTGAGGTCGGTAGTACATCTTCTCTGTCATACCACTACAGCTGCTGACGGGGACTGCTGCAGAAGGAGCTGAACTGAGGAAACAAGGAAAAATATGTCACTTACTCCCCCAGAATTTTATCTTAATCCCTAACAGAGACTAGACTAAGCCTGGACCTTTTGATTGAAAAGATTAGTATAATGTGGAATAGTCTCCTTACCCACCCAGAAGTTCTGTGTTGGTGTTATGACTGAGTCAATCAAAGTAAAAAAAATAAGTAACATAAAATTAGAAAAAGGAACCAGTCCCTTCTGGTTTATTGTGAACATATTTTCTCTTTCAACGTTTTCACCGAAAGGATTGGGATGAGTTAGATCTGAAGTGCACAGAAAACAGACGTGCATTCCCTAAAGGGTTCCCTTCATCACTCTGCTTGAGCGGGTGGGAAAAATTTGCAGCAGCGCTGCCCGGGCATTGCACAGCGCTGTAGGCACAGGTCAGCTTAGCTCACTGTACCACGCAGGCCATACCAGGGTGCAGGTACGCCTGCAAGGCGGAGGTGGAAAGCGTGTCACATTTGCCCATCCTCACCCTGCATGGACTGGGGCTATCAGGAGTCACCCCCCTCTCCTTTTGGGCAAGAGCGGAAACTCAGTCTGTCATAATTAGATCTTCATTAGCCCTTGGCACGACAGAACTTGATTTATTGTGCATGAAAGTGTGTGAATTTACACAGGGGTTCTTTCTTGAACTTACTCTTTGACTTTATTCCTACCTTTCTCTTTGAATGTCTTCTACAAAGATACAGCTGAAATCCAAAGGATTCTGGTTTTAAGTAAATAGCAATATAAGACGTTAGAGTGCTTCAATGCACTCTGTGATGAGGCTAGCAGTGAAATGTTCACAGGTTTGAGGTATTATTATTTGAATCTTTATTCAGGTAGCTCGCTGAGGGAAGCATTCATAATCGCTCATATAAAAATAAAAAAAAAAAAAGTTGGAAGCAGAAGTAATTAAACTAATAGTTAAACCCATACTGAAGGAACTGTGGGGTGCAGAAAGTCATGTAGCTTTTTTTTTTTCTCAGGGGTTTTCCTTTTGTTGCTTTCTTTCAAGTGATTTCAAAGGCTTTTGAAAGGGAAGATTAGTGCTGTTCCTGAGTTAGACTCCAAGTCAGAGCAGTCACATGGGATTTGTTTCACCTGGAGTTCCTTGCCCAGCCTCCCCTGGCTCAGGTCCCCTGCCTCAAAACCTGCCGCGCACCGGGGTATCCATCTGTGTCACGAATGGCACTGTGTCTCATTATGTCCTTATTCTTGTCTGGGTCAAAAGCAAAGGCTGTGAATATATATCTGTTCTGGTCATGTCTCTTTCAAAGGAAGCTGAAAACAAGTTTTTATGTTTTAGAATCATAGATCCAAAATCCTGCTCTGACCGCCTCCTTTTGCATGCTCTGGAACAGGCTTTGCTAAGTAGTAGCTGGCACCCTTAGAAAAACTGCAAATCCATGTAGCCCCTGCCTTCCTTACTGGGTCTGCCGGTGTGGGTAGTGCTGGGGCTTCAGGCATGGCATTCACAGGGCAGAGGAAAGAAACGGAAGATTTTGTTGGGCTGTAGGACTCACTGTGCTCTCAAGGAAAAAAAAGCATCAACAGAGGAGGAAGAACAGTTAATAGCATTTGTAGGGGAGATTTACAGAGTACAAATTAGCCATTGCGCCAAATATCTCATTTGATTGTTTTGTCATGCACTAGTTTTCAGTATTGCTATCGCTGGTACCAAGCAGGAAATAAATGAAAACAGAGATGCAAAAGGAACATTTTTGTATGAATTCATTCACTTGCCTCCAAAGTTAAGGCCATTTTTGTATTTTGAAGCTGCAAAAAGTTCATGAATTTTTATTTTTTCCCCTACTTTACTAAGTCATTTGTGCTCCCTTCTTTTTTTTTTCAACTCCTATATGTATGAGTGAGCAGATAATTGCTTGATCAATACAAGGGAGTGCAGCTCTTGCTGGAGACAACTGGAAAGAAACTGGTGTGATTTTTTTTTTTACCCTTGCAGCCAAACACTTTGCACTGAACTAACATATTTTTATCAGTTTTGATGCCAAAGAAGTGGAGAAGTGGTTAGGGGGAAAACCACAAAACCTTTTGCAACCTCTCAAGCCATTGAGCTCAAAAAAGTATGAATGTAAGTGAACAGAAACCCATGATTTCTTTCCCAATGAAATGTCAGTGCTTCCTTGTGTTCCTGCAGGACCGATGCACAGAGATTTGCAGTGACTGTTAATATGAGGGCTGGGCTGGGAGGTGACGGGCACCAAAAGGAGTGTGGGGTTTTTTTCGTTTTACTTGGAGCAGGAGGAGGAGAGGTAGATGATCCCCCTAATTTCTGGTGTTGATATGATATTCTAGAGTCAAAGACATCAGTCTCGAAAAACAGCCACATAGGTATTATTACATAGTTCATGCTGACAGTGGCAGGAGTAGTTGTGTTCTGTGAGTAGAGCATGGGCTTGGCTTACTGGCTGTATTCAGGCTGTTTTAAACTGAAAAAATGTGCGGATAGAGCTTTACAGAGCTTTTGCTGAGGGAAGTTTGGGAGCAGAACTAGAAAGCTTGGAGATTTGTCTTGAATTTATTTTCTTGAATTTATTTCTTGCATGTTTGTTAGATAGTTTTACGTTATCATGTGTCATAACATAATAGAATTGATTTATTTTTATTTTTAACTCTCGGCAGAGAATTGAAATTTAGTGATGATTGAAATATTTTAGTAGTAACTGCCCAAAATTGTTTTAAAGAGAATTGTTTAAATAGTGTATCATTTTATTTCACTAAAACATGCCAGTAACAGCCATGTATATTTTGTAGAATGCACACATAAATATAAAAGAGAAGCATAGTATTCTGAAGCTCATAATCTTTGGATGTATTTGTTGTCAGTCTGTATTGGAAGGAAAATGATAGCTGGCATATCCAAATATTCTGCAGACCAAAAATCTTACCATCTAGCCAAGTATGCTGGTTTAAAAGAAAAGGACAGCAAAAGACAAAAATTAGAAAGCAGACTTGAATGAAAAGAAACAAAGTCTGTGGAAAGATGAGGGAGCGGTAACCGAATTGTGGTTTTGTTTAAATTAATATTCAGAGTTAGGCAAAACAGTCAGTGAAAGAACAGCATGGTATTCCCAGATGGAATCAGGAGAAGTTCAGTTCTGCGTATTGTACCTTTTCATGTGATAGTCAAAGTAGGTATTTACCATGTATATTTATTTTTTATTAATAAATGATGGCTGCATCCTGCGACTTCGCTTGCCACCAAGTGAACAGCTTTACTGAAATTGCTTCTCACTGACTCTGTTTACATCAAACCAGGAGAGTAAAACTTCCTTTGAAGTTACTTAGGTCCACTTTAACACCCCCAAAGTGCTGGTAATAATAATGGGGGACTCACAAAATATGGGCGAGGGAAGCAACCGTGGATATGACTGAAGCCAGAGGCTCTGTACTTCTGCCTGGCAAAGAGTGTAAAATAACATTAAGGATGGGAATTCAGTGTCCAAGATGGGTGCTTGTGGATCTGCATGTCTCAAGGTCTCTAACTCTCAAAATGTCCCCAAGAGTGGTTGCTGTCAGAGACTTCACATGGGGCAGTGTCTGAAGAGCAGAGCCTGTTTCAGCAAGTCATCTTTTCCAGTTCAGGTCAATATTAGGACTCACAGAAAAATGTATTAAGAGAAAAATTGCTGATCCTTTTTACTTCTGGACTTTTAAGTGAAAATTGAGGTCATTTACAAATTAACCTGGTTTCTTGCAGAAAGAGAAGCAAATGGCTCTCACCATGAGGAGCTTTTCCCCTGCTCAATGAAGTGTGTCGGTGTTGGAGGTACAGAAGCAACCCGTGGTCCTAATTTGTGCCTATTCTTCCCCCTGAGAGGAAAGAACACAGGTGCCTTTTCCAGCGTGGAATGTTAAAAGACCATGTTTAGGCATATGAATACACTGGGATCAAATTTAAGGCTCCAGTCTTTATTGTTAATGAATAGTCACTCCCTGGTGATAATGGCACCATTTATTAATGCACAGATGTAAATACTGAGAAGGGGTATTGCTGGAAGAGGGGGCAGCAGCACTGCTGCCGGATGTTTGTAGGCTGACGGCTTTTGCCTAGAAGTCTCACGGTGATGTATGGTTTATTTTACTGCTTTGGAGGAGGTGAGCTTGAATGGCATGCTATCAGAGGAAGGGGTGGAATTATTCTGAATGCAGGTTAAATAGGCAAGTGCTCCCTTCCCATTCAGTGCTCTCTTCCTTGCTTTTCTTTCTTTGCCCACATTTCTCTCCCTCTGCCTCCCGAGCGAGTCTGGTGTTGTAGAAGTGGTTTGATAGAGCTGCTGTGCAGTTTGTGAAGAACAGTAGGGTTTCTGGAGCATCTTTCTTCTTGGAATATTACAAATTTATCACTAGATTCAATTGGTTCAGCTGAGTCTTTCAAACCTGATGGATAGCAAATAGTGGTCAAAACAGGAATAAAAGGATTAATTTGAATCGCACTGGAGTTTCTGCTACGTTCCTTGACCTAGAATTTAATAGGGAACAGAGTGAGCTAAAAGGAAACAGACTTGACTGGACCTTGTCTCAAGCCCTGTCAGTATTACACCCTAGGACAAGAAATTTGAAGCCTGCGTGTGAAGACAACACAGAGGAGTGCTGTAGAAATTAGAGAGGTAGGCCACTCATTGTCTGTGCCATGATTATTTCTTGTAACAAAGTTCATCGTTTTCCCTCATTCCTGCAGTCTTGGTTAACTAAGCCACCTTTTTTTTTTCAATATGCTATTACTTTTTTAAATCTAAAATTTGAATTTAAAAAAAAGTTGTTTTACTTAAAAAAAAGTTTTTGTTTTTGTTTTTTTTCCCCACTTGTCCCTTTGGTCTGAATATAGAGTGGACAGGCAGGCATTGTTCATCCAGGGAAGGGATAGACACTGGAGGCTACAGAAAGCTCCAAGCATCTTTTTCTCTGCAGAAGTATAAATAGATTGCATCTCTACATCCTCTGTCCCAGAGCTCTCAAAAGCTGTGTTTCCATCCTTTAAGCCCCTCTTTTTGTCAGCCTGTTCTCTTGACCTTTGCTCTTGCCCAGGGCTTCCGGCCTGCTCCTGGGAGTGCATGGAGGAATGATGCCTGCTTGGAGGTTGCTGCGGCTGGGGAGCCAAGCAGGGGTCCTGGGGTGATCAGTCACCCTAGGACATCTTGCATGGTCTGTATTGGCCTTAGGAGGGCTGTGGTGCTTGAGTCTCATGCTCCCATCTCCTCTATCCTGTCCTCCACAAACCCAAAGTTGGCATAGCTGCAGCAAACGCAAGTTTTATCAGCTGCAGCCAGCTGGAAATCTGGCCTTTTACCAGATAACCATGGTGTAACTCAGACCGCTTTCCATTCTCCCCTGCCTCTGCCTCCATGAGTTAGTAGCTGAAAAGCTATGGGCAGCAGCAAATCTTTCCATAATTTCTTCCTTCCAGAGCCAGGTAAGAGTCCAGGTTTCTCATCATCTCTCTCTCCCCCCTTTCTTGCTCTCGTTTAGGGACAGGTGACAATAATACAACACATTACATGTCCTCCTTACAGCTAGATAACTAATGATTGCCATTATATCTCTGCCAGAACTAGGTAACTGCAATACTCTTCATTATATATCTGTCTTAAAGCCAGTAACAGCAGTACTCTAAATTTATGTACCTTTCTTCCTTTTTCTCTGTCAGGCAAGTAATTGTTATGCTCATCTTTATGTGTCTTTCCTGGACCTGTGATAGTTTTCATTGTATCTCCTCAGAGCTTATTATGGTAATGTTCCTTACTGTATATTTCAGAGTCATAAGCTGATACTTTTCAGAGTCACCTCTGTAGTATTTTACCTTCTGTATTTCTTACATTTTGAGTAATTAAAATAGTGTCCTTAGGTTAACAGCTTTCAGAAGGATTGTGCTTTTCCTCTCAGGAGCTCTCTGTGGACTGTCTTAGGATTGAAAGTGTCCTGTAAAGTGGCCTCTGCCCACTCTTGATCCCAGGACTGGCTGGTGCTATTCGCCTTTGGGATTTTAGCAGTGCTTTACTACCAAGCCACCACAACTGTGGGTTTAGCTGTGGAAGATGCCAAGAGGGACTTGGCTTCCTGTGGTACACGGGGCCCACCTTCAGAAATCAAGTTGTCCTACATGTCCACGTTTTCATGTCCAGCATTTTGCAAATTGAGATACTGAGTTATTCAGAAGAACAGGCTGCTCCTTTACAGCACCTAGCACTGTTACTCCTGATTTTGATTTCAGTCTTCTTTCTTATCTCATAATATAAAATCTGCACTGCATGGGTAACTGAGGCAAGCTTCACAAACTCGACTATAACTCCTTGATTATTATTAGGAATTATCTTTCTGGGATTTCAGTGTTTGCTCTTCATTTTTCTTCTGACAGTACAATGTCTTCTGTGAGGCCCTGATGGAGCAGAAATAATACTGTGTGTTTTAGGTGATCTTCCTCCTTGCAGCATGTATACTAAAGAGGTTAATAAACCAGTAGTTGGTGATCAATTTATGTAAAATAACTCCAAGCAGCAAGCCCAATCTGAAAATCACTTGATAAACTATTCAGTAAATGTATCTGCATAAATAACACACAGGAATAAATTGGAACTGGTTTGAGAGCAGCAAAGTAGGGCTACATTTGCAGCATGGTTCAGAGACTGTAAATCAAATCAAACCAATTTTGTCTCCTGTTCCAGCTTTTATTAGAGAATCAAAATTCAGATCAGTCTCATGAATTTCCTTGTACTGCTTGAATCTCATAAGTAAGTCTGACTCTACTTGCAAGTGAACACCGCCTCTAAAAAAAAAACGAAATGCTGCCTGCCTGTATCCCCAACTTGAAATAGCTGAAAAGTAAAATATATTTCAAGAAACATTTTGTTTGAATTTTGAGATGAACTGGAGTAGAAGGTGCTTAGAAAAGCAATGTGACATGGCTCCAGGTTAGGGACGTAACAGATGGAGAACTCTTAAACTTCATGGGAAATTAATAGGTATAGCTAAAGTAGGTGTTTTCAAGAGCGCAGCCACAGAAGTTGGTGCAGACCTGTGAATAACATTACATCCAAGAACTGTGTTATTAAAATTGCCACCTTATTGACTGGCATGGAAAAAAATCACAGAGGAAATCAGTCAGCAGTATTAAGGTCTACTCACGACAAGCCAGTGAAAATGGAGGGCATTCTGTGACTTAGAAAGAAGCTGCAAAGTTCGTCGCAACAAGCACTGCATTTAGGAGAACGACTTCTAGCAAAGCCAATCTAAGTGAAGTTACCTTCAGCTTAGATGAGAAAGTTATGCTGGCAATATTTTTTCATATAAAAGAAAATTGAATACTTAGAATAAGGAGGAAAAAAAATTGGAGTCTAGTGTGATTGTGAAATTCCCTCTGTGGTAATCTGATCTGGAGACCATCAGCCAGGGGAGGCTTTATCTGTCATTGCCTGACAAGGAGAATTTCCAAAGCAAAATTTCCAAAGGAGTCAGCAGAGGTGATTGCTGTCAGTGGCAAAGTCCATCGACAGTCCTAAGAGCAGAGTTGGGTAGTGCTGAGCACCTTCTGTGGCAATAGTCTATACATAAACTAATGTCATCAGGTATTTGGTGTAAATTGCTGTTGATTTCAGCGAGTGTAAAACCAGCCCTCATAAAGAGCTTGAAAGTAATAGGTAAGTACGTGCTGCCCAAAGTGCTTCACTTCTCTGTGCCTCTGTTTCTCGGATGAAGTGTTTTTATGTCTCATTTTCCCACTTATAAAACAGGTATGTGGGCACCCCTGCCTTTGATTCTATATAGACGGTGATGGGCAGTGAAAGGCTACCAGATTGCGTTGTAACTTTAAATGTTAAATGTTCGATTTATCAAATTGAACCAGGGTATGACTATTAATGTGGTATCTGCAATACAGTTTTGCACAGCCCATCCCAAACTGGTTTTATGCTCCCCAGAAACTCAACAGACCATGAGTTCACCAGTACTGGCGGCTCCTAAGATCTGTGGTTCACAGTACCAAACAAGCAGACTCCCTGTCTCGGATTAAGTCTTTTTGTTACACATCCCCCTAAAACAACCTGCTTAGTACTCATTATGTTGCATTGACTAAGTTAAAGGAATGATTTCTCTCTACCTGCTAATATAAGGAAAACCAAAATGAGCCATACTGTATGTCTAACAAGGTCTACGAATCTCAAGTAATAACATGCCAGCTGTAATGAAAGCCAAGCAACTTACTGACAAGGAACTGAAGGAGTCAAATTCTGATAAAAAGAAATAATTTACATTGAACCATTTGCTCAATTTGTTTCAAATGAGGTCAAATCACTTGATTCTTTCTTTAAACAACTGGAAAGTTTCTACAGATTTCATAATGTGTTCAAAGTAGCTTATGCTTTTGCAAGAGAGCTGCTTTCAGAGAACTGCAAATACTTATGTTCTGATGGAGGTGGTACTAAACAAAGAAGAGTTACATAAATGCCTTGCAGCATAGGCTTCGTGTGTTAGGAATATTAAAAATAACTCCTCAGTGCTCCCAGGGTCTTATTTCAGTAAAATGTGCTACGTTTTCCATCCTTTTATGCATGGCTTCAACTACAAAACCATTATGGAATTGAAATGTATCTGAATATCCAATATACAATGCCCCTTGGCAAAACCCATGTGAAAATAAGAGGGCTAAAGAGGGAAAACACATTTAATATTCATATATGAATTGATTATATAGTCAATACACTGACTTGCCTTTTTGCTTAGTCTTCAGTTAAGTGTAACTGTTTTATGTCCAGTTTCCATCAAGCTTCAATGAAGCAGCATACAACAAAGGAAAACAACCTATTCCTAAAGAGAGAAGAGATCCCAAATGGAAATTTGGCTTCCCCACATTTGTGATTGATAAGATCCACGGTTTGGGGCTTTCTGTTATGAGACCAGGCCCAACTTTGAACATCTAGATCCAGATTTCCTAAGGATTCATGGAGGGTCTTGAAGTCAGACTCTCTTAACTCTGCTTTCAAGTTTTATATGATCCATACCAAACCTCTTCCTTCTCTTTTAGCCTCATATAAAATATCTCTCTGCATGGGACAGTCTGACATTCTTTCCCCAATAACTTTTGAAGTTATTCAGTTTCAACGTTTCCCAAGGGATCAAAAGCCTCAAAACAGTATTCCTACAAGCATAATGAATATAAATAGCGGATAAAGGAGAATGAGTGTAAAACTGTTCCCCGCTACAAAAAAGAGGTTGCAGTGGACCACCCCTCATAGCCATCCAGGAGCTGTGAACCATGAGAAAAGCTCAGGATAGAGCCCTTTTCTCCTTAGACTCCAAAAATCTAAGCACAGGACACAAACTCATAGTAAAAATAGGCTCTTATTCAGGTATATGGGAACTCTCACCTGTTTTCTGTGCTAGTCTGGGAAAATCTTTTTAAGCTTTTAGCATAAGATTGGCTCCTATCTGAGACTGGCAAACAGGATTTGCCAGGGTGGGATAGAAACCTGTTATCTTTGAAAATTAATGTGCATATGCAAACCAATTCCTCAAACACACACTTGACACCTGAGTCACAGAGCATACAAGAGCGATTGCATCCAGATTGTAGTCCTGAAGAAAATGTAATAATTTTGTGAAGAGTTAGAGTTTGGGTTTTTGTTTTTCTGTTTGGGTTTTTGTTGTTTATTTTTTTTTAAATCTAATTAATTGGGAGGAAGAACAGAGAATGAGATCTCTCAGGGCCTTTCCGCCCTCTCTGGAGAAGAGAAAAAAACCCCAAGCAAATAAAAAATCTTGACTATTAAAGCCATTTTTAAGAGTTGCTTGGAAATTTGAATACCATAAATTACTTAAGTGCAACACAAATTCCCATGTTTTTATATTCACAAAGGCCTTAAAACTAATGAGGGAAACTAATTTTTCTTAATCTCACATACAGCATGTAAATCACAGAAAAACCTCTTTTAATAGAAACAGTATTTCTAGCACTTACAAAATCTGTAATAACTTTTGACTGTTTAAAATTTCCCAAGTGCGTGTACATGTGCTTTCCTAGGAGGGCCTGTTATCTCTCTCCTCCTAATGGCAAATACTGGGTGTGAATTTCCAGTTTTCATCAGGTATCTCTGAGCCAAATTGCACCAGGCAGGTGTCAGATTAGATGGTTGGCGCATGTTTAACATACCAGCAGAAACTGTAATTATATTAATTTTAAAGTTTTGGAAATATAAGGCAATGTTAATAGATGTTTCATCTTAATCACTGCCAGGACATGAGAAAGGGGACGAAGAATATTGGGGGAAGGGTTAAAGGAGTAGCTTTGGGACAGTTTTGGTGAAGGTAGCACTTGACTGGCCTAGTTTACTCTCCATTCAGGCTGGCTTTCAGAAAAACAGGTCCAGCAACCTAAAATAAGGCTGAATCTGTGTAGGGGGAAATCTTTCAAGATGAGTGTTGCATTGGAAAACAGATCATCAAGATACTTCAGATTAGGCATGGTAAATTTAGGATTTCAGAAGGGAAGGAATGAAGAGAGTAGTTTTCTTCTGACTATGTCATGGCGCACAGAGCAATGAGGAGAGACAGGGTTTTTTTAGGGTTACAGCAGACACCAGTTTCCCATGTGTTCGTCATGGTAAGGCTAGGGTTCTTGAAAGAAAGTAATTGGACCAAAAATTTCCAGTAATTTTTTTGTGGCCCTAAAAGCTAAGCTGGGAAACGACACTTGTGAGAGAAAATGGCTTTACGTGAAGTAAATTCTCATACAACACTGTTCACAGTATCGTAGAATCATAGAATCACAGAATGGTTTGGGATTGGAAGGGACCTTAAAGATGATGTAGTTCCAGCCCCTCTGCCATGGACAGGGACACCTTCCACCAGACCAGGTTGCTCAAAGCTCCATCCAACAAAGCCACCTAGGCTTTATTTACCTACTGTTAAGGATTAGGGATAGGATTTCTAAAAGAAGGACTTTTTTTCCATGTATGTATATATGTCTGTATGTATCTCCATATAGAATTATACGTATATATATATAAAAACATACATTTCAAACACATATAAATAAATATTTTTAGGTATGCATTTAGTCTTCAGAATTGCGATGAGAAGGACCGTTTTTCTGGAAAATTTTTCTTGCTATTGATTCAGAGACTACTATAGTTGAAGGTAAGGCTGAAGGGTAGAGTTACCCCTCCAGAAAGGCAGAAACAGGGAGGGAGTGTTTTCTGGTGATAAATTTGCCGGCTGTAAAGATAGCATGAGAAACAACAGCTTGTGGAAGTGGATGACTACTTGTATGTTTTTGTAGAGGCACTGCTGACCCAGATTAATTTTTTCCTGGGGTTGTGGTTAGAATGAAAGCAGATGAGATTGTTTTCTACATATTTTTTCATGGCCAAATGAGATCAAATCATTTTCCATTGGTTTAGATACAGATACTACTATTGTGGATATCATTTTCTAGGTAATTAGAAACAAGGTTTTTTAAAAGAAAGTGATGTGTAGAGCAGTTTTCATCCACGCGTGGTACTGTTTAGAGGAAGAACAGTCCTTGTAGAAGTAAATGCATTTATGTATTTTTTTTTGTGTAGACACTCACCTGGATGTGTATTTTGCCAGGGATTTTGAAAGAAAGCCATGAGGTGTGCAATTTCCTACTGATTATGTTATGACCCTTGGGATTAGTACGAAGAATGGTGTTTGGTAGGAGCAAGCGGCCTCAGATTAGTTTCAATGGATGAAATGCTTAACTGGGTATGGTTTTCTGCCCCACCAGTGATCGCAGGGAGAGGTGGAGTATGGCTTTGTGGAAGAAGGCCCTCAGGAGGGTGCTCCTCCACGGCTTCTGCTGTCCTCAGGGAGCTGGGTAGAGGGGTGGGATTTACACGAGGGCAGGGGTTTCCAAAGGAAGCAGTCAGGAGAACAGTTTTCTTCTGATTCTGCTGGATTTGGAGCAAGAGGGTTTCTAGGAGCAAATGCTGAATGGCCGTGATGCTTAGAGAGAGGAAGGCCTGCTGTCAGCTTAGGGACGGGTGTGGGAGGGTGGGGCAAAAGCTGTTTGGGGTTTTGTTTGTTTGCTACTGTTAGATTTGTGGTCCTAGAAAGGGAGCTGTAAGTGTAGTAGGTGCTCTCAAATTCTTTCATGGTCTATAGATTTAGAAAGGGGGAACACATCTGCAGGAGTGCAATGGCTTTGCATTAGTATTGGTGTAGACTCTGGATTGCTTTCATTAAGTTTCGCACACATTAGGATTTCAGAAAGGCAACATCATGAAGAGTATATTTTTCTTCTGTTGTCTTTACCGTGATGTTAGAATGTGGAACGATGCTTTACAGAATTGGATATATACTCTTTATTTTTTATATAGGTACTATTTATGCTGGTACATTTTGGTCAAAGCTGACGATAGAGATCAGGTTTCAGTAAAGAAGCAATTAGGAGAATGGTTTTCCACTGAAACTTTGGCCCACAACAGTGACCAATTTTGAAGGAGACTATGATCTTTATTTTTTGCACACAATGGTTACCCGAGTGCTGTTTTCTCAGAATTTAGGTTACATGCATTAATCTGTAATATTTTGAAAAGCAAATATTAAGGAAAAACATAGGTCTGGGATGAAGAGTCATATTAGAAGGGACAAGTAGTTTTGATTCAGCTCTGTGAGCAATGCATTTTACACTGAGTTTATGATTAACGTTAGAGTTTCAGAAAGGGAGCAGGGAAGACTTATTTTTCCTGTTGATTGTTGAATGTTCCACCAAGTTATGATAGGGACAACGGTTCACAGGGTAAATGACAGTTTTCAGTTTGTGGGACTGTCCGTCTAACTGAGGCAGATTACTTTTGAGAGAAAAAGAAAAAGTTAAAACAGGCTGATCTGTTTCCAGGGAAAGGCATTATGCTTGAGACTTTCTTGCGTCTCTGTAGGCTGGGCAACCAAGGCACATGGAGAACGAGAAATACTGGTCCAGAGAATGATCTCTTCTCCCAACAGTGCCAAGTCATACTCTAAATGAAACACAGGAGTCAGATTAAATGTTTGCCCTGTGTATTTCTTAAAACTGACTGGAGGGGATGGCACTGCTGTTGAGGAGTCCTAAAGTGACATACAAGCAGGTGAGCTCTGTGTGCCCTGTCAACCTTGGCAGTGTGCTGAAGGCAAGCAGGAGCACATAGCATCCAAAAATTTTGTGGATGGAGAAGATGTTATCAAGAGTCAGTAAGAACATGTTCTCGCTTGTACCAGAGTTGAAGGCCAGACAACAGAAAGATGCAAACGTGTTAGGGTCATGACATGGCTAGACACAGGACTTGTTTGTTAATAGGATGCTTATTAGATTATTAATTGGCTCTTGGTTTGTTAACATGGGCAGTGTGGCTCAGTAAATCCTATCCCATTTATACAGGGACTTTGTGATACCTTACAAGCTGTGTTGCCATCACAGCTATGCTTAAAAGATTAGAGGTAGTAAAACAACTACGTTAGCAGTAGATTTCAAAAAGTACATCAATGAACAAATCCAGCAAAAAAGCTGAGTTTACCCCTGTCCTAACCCCCAGAGTAGCATCAGGATATGCTGGAGTGAAATGAGAGTATAAAAAAATAGCAGTAACTGAGCAGCAGCAGCTTTGTCAGCCTGGGAAGGTTGCAAGAACTACAGTAAAGATGGGCAGGGTGATCTAGGGACAAAACTGGTGACATCTGGAGCTCTCACAAATGATCGTCATTTTTAGTGGGAGCTGCTGGAGCTCGGTAGCACTACAGCTTGTCATTTCAAAAAAATGTTGTAAAGGTAATGTTATGCCCTGTTTCTGAAGGAAATGACAACAGTTTCCCCTTTGGAGAAGACTCCCCAGAGCCAAGTTGATGATTGAGTTTTGCATAAATTAAAGCACATACAGACTCATTCAGAGGGGCCGCTGTACCAGTGAAGGGGAGGAATAAATCCCCGAGAGACAGAAAATCACAGAGACAGATGTGGTGTGTGTGAGATTGGCAGCCTTATACAATGCAGTACAGGTATGTGGCCTGCCCAGAAACGTACAGTCTGAGTCGGAAATCTATCAGTGCAGTCCTCATCATCTCTTGGAGGTCAGAGAAGCTCTTAAGGATGGAGCTAGGCAGTGGTCTAACCTGCCAGCAACATCCTGCCAAAAATGCTGTACTACACCGGCTGGCGAGGGTCAAATAGCATTGCAAAAATATCTTCAAGGGGGGAACACCTGAGTAAGGAGCTGAGAGACAAAATATGTTGAACATATAGGCTGTGTCTGAAAGAGCCCTCGATGGCAGCATGCTGCTGCCAAAGCATGGGGCTGGGATCTACCTGGCTCAGGGCGCTCTGCTGGCAGGACAAAGGATGGTAACACTATGTGCCATGGAGGCTCTTGATCCTCCACAGCGGGAAATCACATGCCAAAGGATCGGCATTTCGGCTTCCTGCTGCATGAGACTTCCTAGGTTCTGCAGGAGGTAATGTGTTGCTTCTGGAGACCTGAAGTGTGCTTCTCACCCCAGTGCAAACTAGGAATTCTGTCTTCCTTCATATTATACTGGGAAATTCCTGTTAGAGGTAGCCCAACTGTGTAGATCACTTAAGTACTACAAAAAGTGCTGAATACAGATGTGATCTTTAATACAACATTTCCTTCCTTTGTTTTTATGCATTGTAATGGGAATTTGCAAGGACTGTTCCAACAACACATGAGCAAAGCAGTAAAATGTGTCTGTGATTTCCTGTAGCTTATGCAGTTGGTTTTCTATAGAGGGTGGATGTTATTTTGGATAATATTGATTGGTGTTATTTTGCTTTTGAGGCTGGCTAGAGTTTTGTAAAATCATACCTGTGTGAAATGAAGTACCTCCTTTAAAGCTATGAAGAGCTGGAATAATGATGAAAGAAATTTATGATTTACTTTCTCCACAGATCTGGAAAGCACCTGGTGCTTTTCTGAGTGGAAAGCTCTTACAAGAGAAGTGCTTTTTGGGGCAAAAGACGAGCCTGCAGGACAATGACCCAGGAACCCTGCTGGCTGCTCTGTGGGCTGGTAAACTCCAAGGGGAGCTTTCCCTGAGCAAAGCCGTCCACTGTCCCCAGTGCAGGGCACGTGGGGACACTTTGCCCCTGTGTTGTTCCCCACCTTGCATCCAGTTTGTCTTTTTGCTCTGTACCTTCTTCAGGACAGGCATAGATGAGGCTCTGGTTTGTCAGACACTCCACGTCCTGTTTCAGCATATACCATCTTAGCTTGCATTTGCAGAGTGGTAAATATTTTTTATGTCTGGATGGAGAACTCTTTTAGGCTTTTTTTGAATTACTGGAAGCTAGTACTTAGATATAATACTAAATGTATTAGTTATACATACAGCCAGTCTATTTCAGAGATGTCTCATTTGTCTGTGATCGTTTGGGTAACTGCTCTTTGATGCGTACCTGAAGAGTCCTAGAAGATCTTTTATTGGCAAATAAGACATAACTCTAACCTTCAGCAGTCGGGAAAAATAGAGAAAAAAACTTAACAAATATGTATATTTGTGTTTTTTCAGTGGTTCTCTTTTTATTAACTTGGTAAAGCAGTTTTCAAAATTACATTTCAGGGCTTTTAAATGACCACAGTCTCTGGACACATCATTGTCTTTAGACTATTCAATACATTTGTACTGCTTTTTCTGCACTGTATACATTTTTAGCTCTTTTTTTTTTCTTGTTGAGAGAAGTATTGATTTATTCAATGAAAACTAATTAATTTAGGGGGAAAAGGTGTCATCCACAAGAGAAAGAGAGAAAACAGGAATATTTGGACAATGCATATATAGTAGAAAACATTCTTTCCATCGTAGACTGGATTGAGATTAAAGGCAATATAGTTCCTCACTGCTCTTCAGATTAATTTCATTGCTGACTGAAGACAGATTTCCTGAATCTTTTTATACATGGGCAGTGGTATGGACATTGAAATGCTGTTGATCTCCTGATGTCAATCTGTATGGCAGGGTATGGTCACAAATGCACTATACTGTATTCATGCATTTGGTGCCCAGTCGAGTCAGTTGTGCCCTTCGATGTGTTTTGGCCAGACATTTAGCAAATATATTGAGAAGGAAGGAGTGGAAGAAATCTTTCCCATGCAGCTCCTTTGCAGGCTCATGACGTGAAAAGTCATGACATGCTAAACTCACAGTGCCTGATCCAGGGTGAGAAATCAGCCACTCTTCTGCACGTTGCACCCACTCAAGCCCGCTTGGGTGGTCTTGCATCCTGCGGATTGAGACTGCTGGTTTGAGGTTGTTCTTTGGGGTGTTGTGCCTTCTCGTGGTGTGGGGTGGAAATTATACAGGCAGGAAGGTTGACACGGGCTGAAAGCTTGTTCTTGCCTAGGCAAGCTGGATGTTGAAGCCTAAGACGTGGTAGGTGCAAGCAGATGGCTGAATTTAAGGCAGCAATGAGGCGTTATTAATCTGAATTATTGACAAGACAAAATACAGCCAGAAAATTACAGGTTTATATATATGTGTGTATTTTAATATACATATATATTTTATATGTGTATTGTCAAGCTTGGAGCTCGCAAAATAGCCAAAAAGATCTCAGGTGGGACCCACCCCCTGGACTTTAGGGCCTTGTAAACATCCATCTCCTACATGGCTCTTGACATACCTCTTCGCTTGGGAGATGAACTGTTCATTTGCATGCAGGAAAGCTGCAGCTCCAGCAAAACTTCAGCGCAGTTCCTGTTTGTTTATATCAGTATTACTGGGGCTGGCACTGGAGTCAGTGTTACCTGTCTGCTTTGGAGGTGTGCATGCTTCCCACTGAAGGGATCTGGGAGAAGGATATGAAGAAGGGTCATAAGTTCATGATAAATCCCATCTTGTGGCGACTGGGTGTTGGATCCTGAGGCTCACTCTGGCTCAAAGGCAATAACTGGGTGTCCGAGTGCTTGGGTGCAGAGTGCCCCTGCACGGGGGTGTACCTGCCCCACCGCCGTGGGGTGATGAGGGGGATGTTCAATCAGATGAATCCCCTGATCGACTCCCTCACAAAGGCAATCTGCACAGCAGGCTGACTGGCAACTGGAGGCCAGGAGGGGGAATATTCCCTGTGCCCTCCTGTGCCAAAGCCCCCGTCTTCAGAAGCTGTTTCCCTAAATCCCTGCGTCTGAGCTGTACAGGTACCTTAGCCGTAACAGAAAGTGCTGGGAAAGGATATTTGTCTTTCATTTGGTGTGTGTGGTTTTTTCTTTTTTTTTTTTTTTAAAAAAGTATTAATGTTTGTTTTGTTTTACCTTTTTGAGGGGGGAAATTCTGTCTCATGGAGAGATGAAACTTGACATACTGCAATAAACAGCCAGTGGGCTAGCTATATATTTAGACAATGTTGAAAACTTGTCATACCGCTTGTATTTTGGAGTTGTGCTATCTATCGCATTGGGTTAGCAGAGAGCTGAACGAAGTGCTAACCACATGCCAGGTGATCACATTAGAATTACCACAGTGACAGTGGACACCAATAGATTTTCAAATGCAGTGTTTTGTGTCTTAGTTTAAGGCGACCTCCAAAACAAGCCTGTCTAGAGGAGCGTATGGGTTTAATGCAAAGTGCAACGGAAATGAGCGGATGTTTGAATGGCTCCTTAGCCGTGCCCAGAGGCCCCTTAGTGCCCAGCAGTTATGTGGGCGGGTTCATCTTCATCTCAGTTACAGTTCTTGGATCTATTTAGTTTTGGTCCATGGTAAAATAGCAGCCTGAGGGGACTGTCTCTGGGATGTATTTAATTTTGCTTTCTGAATCCAGATGGGATTTTCTTTAGTGTGACCTCTGGAGCATAGTAGAAAGATGGGGATAAATTTTCTCTTCTAAAAGACCAGTATATGGTCCTCATTTGTGACCAGAAAAGTTCTTCCTACATCTGTCGCAGTCCTGTGGAAATATTGTCATAGCTGACTTAGATATCCAGTATTTTGGTGGTGTGCAGAGGGTTGTGTTTTACCTGCATTCTCCTGACTCCAAAGCAGCACTGTGGGTGTTCCATGTTCCTCTGAGACAGTATGGCTTAGAAGTGTAAGAAGAAAGAAATAACCTTTTTCATTCCCTTACTGAGATTCCTTTAAAGCACCTTTCTCCAAAAGTCTCCAACTAACTTTCCTACAAACAATTAAAATAAAAAGAAAACTAGCAGAAGTTTTGAAACACAAAGGCTAAGGAAAATGAAACAAACCCCATCTGCCTATGCACAGTAGCCTTGACTAAAGCACATACTTTCTTATGAAGTGTAATTTACCAAATACTTAGATAAACAGCAATAGTTAGTCTGTTTCGCAACATCAAAGGCTTTGATCATTTCTTGATCTTATTTCAGCTGGTACCAGCTCCTCTCATTAATTTAAACCTGAAGGGAGTACTTGTCTTCAGTGTCTAGGAATAAGCTTAAAGTATTTTAAAATAAATGCAGTAGACCCACTTTTCTTTTTAGCTTTGTGTATGTAAGAGACAACCAGTAGCATGTACCATCCTCCAGATGTGTCCGACCTGATGAATCCATGTGCTGGGTTGAATACAGCAGCCGAAGAATGGGCAGGGTGCAGTGGACTGGGAACGTTATTAGTAGGAACAGCAGTAGTAATGATGCTTGGGGTTTCTTCAGCCTTTTCATCAGGAAGATTCAGGGTGCTTTATGGTACCAGGAACATCCTCACTTCATGAGGAAAGAATCTGGTCTGGAAAGAGGGAAAGTGGCTTGTCCTGGAGAGCCAGCAACCAAGGCCAGGCATCCTCTGCTGCTTTCAGTGAAGTTTAAATACTCTACTTCCCAGGGGAGAGAGGAGAATGCACTGGGAAAATAAATAATTTTGATGTATATTGAGACTAATAATATTTTTCTTCTCTCTGGGTCTAGGCAGCTTGGATAATAGGGAGGAATTCAGGTATTAGTGGCCTAGAGCCTAGCTGGTGTAAATAATGGCAGCTCTCTTGACTTCCATCACGACGGTTCATGCCAGCTGAGAATTAGGGCTGTGTTTGCAGAACTCTCTGAACAACAAACCGGCCATCTTTTCTCAGTGCTGTTTCCTTCTGATGAGAAGCCATCTCCCAGAAAATGGCTGGGAAAATAAAAAAAAAAAGTCAATGTATAGCATCATAGAATAATTTAGGTTGGAAAAGACCTTTAAGATCATCGAGTCCAATCGTAAGCCTAGCACTGCCAAGTCCATCACTAAACCGTGTCCCTAAGAGCCTCATCTGCACATCTTTTAAGTGCCTCCAGGGATGGTGACTCCATCACTTCCCTGGGCAGCCTGTTCCAGTGCCTGACAACCCTTTTCAGGGAAGACATTCTTCCTAATATCCAATCTAAACCTGCCCTGGCACAACTTGAGGCTATCTTGTCTTGTCTTATCGCTCATTACTTGGGAGAAGAGACCAACTCCCACCTGGCTACACCCTCCTTTCAGGTCATTGTAGAGGGCAATCAGGTTTCCCCTCAGCCTCCTCTTCTCCAGGCTGAACAACCCCAGCTCCCTCAGCCGAGGTGACAGGAGGGGAGCCTGTTTTGCTATCGGTGCAGAGGAGCTGCTGTGTCTTCAGGGGTGACTGTGTGGGGAGTGGGGTTTCTCCAAGGCGAAACGTGGTCGACCCCTTTTTGCCATGTAGGAAAGGGAGGCATAGCTGAAGACTTTCTCCATGTGGGTCTTGTGATATGGATGAGTTGAGCTTTAAAAGAATAATAAGGGTAAGAAGTATGTTCAGTCACTTGTGGCAGCCAGCAGCACAGGGGAAGCAGAGGGAGATCAAGCATGCAGATTTAGTGTATTCTCACTGAATGCTATGCCCTGAATTACGTATGTAGTGGAGAAGGTGAAATAAGTCTGGGATTGTTTTTCTTCATAGCATGATAAAAGCCTTGGACTCTAGTAATGCTGCTAGCCATGTCTTGACATGATGATGTCAGGACCAGCATATGCATTAAGATTTCAGGTTTTATTAGGGCATCAAGCAAAGACAATAACCCAAACAATTTTTATTTTTTTAAATTTAAAGATTAGATGCAACTACCTTTATGGCAGTTATCAAAATGTGTTGCAACTATGGTATTTCCAAAGTGGAGGGTGGAAGTTATTTACAAAAACTTTTTTCAAGGGCTAGGGGCACTGCACCTGTTATCCTGTGAGCTTCCTTAGATGACAAAAAATAAAAAAGGACAGTCTCCTTTGTTTGGCAGCAACCTGTGAATGGAATGAATTCAGGAGAGATGCTTTGCTAAGGCAGCGAAGTCTTCAAATGTTACAGGCAATGTGCCAAGTTCAGTAGAGCAATTGCATTCACAAAGGCTACTAGGGAACAAAGATAAATGATCACTTAGTGCACCAGAAGTGCTTGTTTTCTCTCTCCTTCCCTCTCTTTCCCATGAAGTGTGAAGAAATGCACTCATTTTGTAGCATTTCTACTAGTTGTTTTGATTTCTGCATGGAAATCTGCAGATGTAAGGATATTCCTCCTACTTCTTGTCCTACTGCCAGTGAGGTTGTCAACTTTGAGAACATCTGGGTAGAAGTAGAGTGAATCCTTTCTCTGTAATTAAAAACCAGTCAGGTTATAGGAAGGCTGTGGCTCTGTAATGTGCTCAGTGTTGTGCTACTGTGTGTTTTGCAAGATGATAGTTATTAATTGGAAAACATTAAAAAATAGAAAGACCAGTGCTTGCATCAGTTGTTTCTAATGGTAAATACATACCTTCTAAAGATGTGTCTATTTGCAGCTTGAAATTTTTGTTTCAAACTCCAGGTTCTTGTTCAGCCTTTTTCCGTTAGTTCAGAGAGTCCTTTGGTGCCTCAGGTTTTCTTCCCATGCAGTGGTTTTTCACATCCCTGGATCAGTTGTGAAATTAAAGGGGAGAGCATGTTTACCAAGGGAGTCTTCTCTCTGGCAGTGGGTAAAGTCGTGGCACTAGAAAGTCTCTCTTCCCTGTGCTGGTGCTGTGGAATGACAAAATATCTCTGAATCAGTCCAAATGTTTGGCACGTAACAAAAAAATCCTGTTGGATCCATTGGGTGAACAACCCCACTCCTTCCTGTAGCAAAACGAATCCTCTTTTTAAGGAAAGAGTTAACAATTCACTCATTTGAACATAATTCACTTTTGCTCAAGCCCTTTTCTAGCGCAAGAAACGATTTATTACTTTCTATTATTGAGCCTATCCCAACCTACGCATTCCCACATGGAAACGGCAAGCTCTGTATATTGATTTTTGTGAGTAGCAGTTGCAGAAGGCAACGCATGGCTTTGGGACACACTTCTCAAAGAGCCTGGCCACATCCTTCTGCTATAGCTTGGGCACTGTCAGGCTGAAAACCCTCTGGTTTCAGTATAAGGGAGATGCTAGAAAACTCTCAAAAGCATTTTGAACTGTCAAACACTTTCTCACTTGAGCGCATAAATTCTGTGTGTCCAATTCTTCAGCATATGGCAAAAGCTATTTCCTCTCCTAGGCAGGTAAAAAGATGGGCCATAAGGCTTGAAAATGTAGATGGCAATTAGTTAGGACCAGCAGAAATTATTTGAATTTCTCAGCTTTTGTTGGGTTGGACTGGTGAGTTTTTGACCACTGGCAATGAAAGATTGTAAGGATTTCAAAAGACAGTAGTTGGGTGTTTGACACTTTTCATTTCAGCCCTCCTTTACAAATACTGTCAGGGACTGGTCCATATTGGAGCGTGTCTGGTTAGGAGGCTGCAAGAGAGGTTCTGACAAGCTGGAGCGAGTCCCGTGGAGGACCATGAAGGTGTTTGGAGACTGGAGCACACAAGCCAGGGAAGTGGGGGACAGGCTTATTCAGCCTGGAGGAGAGAAGGCTTTGGGTATGGGGGGAGCTAACTGCAGACCATCACTACCAAAGGGGGATCGTTATAGAGGTGGAAGTGTTAGACCTTTCCCAGGGGTTCACAGCAACAGGACAAGAGGCAACAGGCACAGATTGCAAGGAGAGTAATCCTTGTTGGGTAGAAGAAAAAACTGTTGACAGCAGGAGCGGTTAAGCAAGGGTGCAGGTGGTCCTGCGTGTTGGTCCTGGTTGTCCCAGTTTGGTCCAATCTCCATTGTTGCAGGTTTTGAGAATTTGAGTGGAAAAGGTGCTGAGCAATCAGATCCAGGTTTGAAGTTAGCCCTGCTCTGAGCAGGGGATGGACTGGAGACCTCCAGAGGCCCCTTCCCACTTGGATTATTCTGCAATCGCATGATTGCATGCAGTGTACGCATTGCATATTGCACGAATTACAATTATGTGTGCTTTAGCCTATGGTTACAGCACTTTAGCAAAGGAGAATAAAATCTTAAAACAATATTATCGTAATTCCTATTCATTATTCACTTGTCGTATAAATATTTATAAACATTCACTTTCCACTATGCAATGTAGTATTTTCCTGAAGATCTGTGGTTAGAAACAAAAGCATTAAGAGCTCCCCTGTCCCTGCTTAACAAGGCAGTCTTGGCTTGATAGCAAAACCTGCCCATTGAGTGCCCATCTGTATTCGTTCTGTCCTCCTGAAGTGCTAATCCTGTTTAGCCTGTTGCCATAACCTCACTATTTATTTGCTGATTAACTCTAGGCTTGATTATTCCATTTAAGCACTGACAAAACATGCTGAAAACAAGGTGTACACATGACAAAATTTCAATAAACAGAATTATCAAGGAAATGCTAGAGAAAATCCAGAATACAGCGCTGAAGATGCAGAGATGCCTGTTCACAGCCATTAGTCTTAGATGGAAATCTAGGGGAGATTTAGGTGAGTAATGTGGGAAAACTGGGAAATATATGGGTGCCTGTGATAAGGGACTCAGATTTTTCATCTCATGACAACTGATCAACTCCACTTACTTCAGTGGAACTGCACTGATTGATTCTAGCTGAGGATCTGGCCTTAGGCTTTGTAAAATCAGCTGCAACGATGTGATGGGGATGGTTTGAGTTTCTTCAGAAAATCTGAAACCTTTTAAATAAATATTCAGCACACTTAATATGTTTCTAGAGGAGGACTTCTTGCAGGAGAACCAAAGGGCTTCATACAGTCTCATACATTACAGCTCGTAGCAATGGTGCCCCGTGGTTTTAGACTGACCTCATGAATAAAACAACCCATAACATATTGTCCTGTGCTTATTCCTGTGTTAAGCTGATAACCTTTTTTTGAGTTACCACAGAGCTTTTAAAAGGCAGGTGTCCGAGTTTTAAAGACATCGGGTGCTTATATCAAGTCCCTAGGCCAATAGTTTCAGTGGTTAATGACTCCACACTATTAAAAGAAAATGATGCTTAATGTGGCCTGAATTTATGTAGCCTTGTCCCCTGACCGTTGGATCCTTTTATGTCTTTGTGTGCTAGGTTAAGGAATTGCTGGTAGCTGAAATGTTCTGCCAGGGTGTTTGGTTAGAGACCGGCAAGATTCGCTTAAGCTTTTAGGTTTCAATTGTGGCTTTCTTACCAAAGTTTGTTTCCCAAGACAATAGGCTAAACAGCTCTAAAGGAGACTATGCAGCCCCTATTTACCTGGCTACCTTCCACCTGAACCCTTGTTCCCGTTGGCTGCAGCTACCTCCAGTCCTGCAACTGTGTCTAACTAACAACAACCACAAACATGGTTGGAAAAGGAGTTTAGACTCACTACTTCCAAGAATAGCTTTAAAGGAGGATATCAGGGTCTGCTCCAAACAGGGTTATTGTAGCAAGTTCTGGGATTTCATTTGCCTGTTGTTGCTAATTTAGTTACAAATAACAATGCATAAAATCAGTTCAGGAGAATATATACGGACGCTGTGCAGTAGCAATGAATTCATATCATTAGTGTGATGAGAACAGCAGTTGTCTTAATGAATATGGAAAAAAACACATTTATTTAATGTGGACTCCTGGTGTCAGACTTCTGAACTTTTTAGAAGTGAATAATAGACGTGTGTTATGTGCCCAACACACTCTCTTCCAATTTCCACTTTTCTGGTTTCTTTGGTAAATTTATGGCATTAAATGATTGGAACAGCTTCAATCTGTCCCGTAGAGCAGAGCTGAATCTTACAGCTGTTCTGCATGGCCAGCACCCTGCAAACTTGTCCAAGGGTATAGTGCATCTCTTCTACTACACTCATGTTGTATTGTCTGCTAATGCAATTAACAAACTTGGAATGATGGTCCCTATATGTTGTACCACCTTTGGAGTTAGCACTCAGGCCTGTTCCTATTCAGATATTCTTATTTACTGTGTTTTACCTCTGGGTCTATTGAGACAAGTCTTGTCTTTGTGGAGGCTTACCTTCCATATGATTTGCAAAGTGTCATTTTAAAAGCGCTTTTTCTCCACTTCTGTGGTTTTAAAATGGCCAGATAGATTAAAATTTGGGCACATAAAAATGTATCACTTTCAAAACGAATCTCTTAGGAAGTATAGCTTAGTCCTGGACATGAAGGAGTCAGACAAATTTTAGATCATATACAATTGCTCCCCTTCTTGTTGCCTGCACAGACCTGGAGTCCAGGAGCAGAGCAAAATTGCTATGAGTAGGAGGCAGAGACAGGCAGGGAATGAATGAAGATTTGCTCCTGTCCCCTCTTCTGCTGCATGCTGCCTCCTAAAGATACTGATTTACTATGGGCGTAAGCCAGTGTTGCAAGGGCTAAATTGAGGAAGGGGGTTTTTTTGCACTCTGGAGTTCACCAGGCCTTATGTGGGTCATCTCTTATTTGTAGAAGACCAGCTGATAAATACCACAATGTATTTTTAACAACATGGCAGATTGTTCTTCTCCTGTCATGGGTATGAGGCAGAAGAATGCCAATCTGCTCTCTGCACAGAAGTAATTCCCCCCAGTGACTGTTAGGAGTAATTAAAACGGCTTCTCCACAATGAAAAACACATTGTAATACCTAATTAGGAGAACTTTTGCAAGAGAAAGAATAAAATGCCTGATGCTACCCATCTCCTTCTGACACAGGTGTTACTGCGGGACAGATTTTGCTGCTTTTCAGCTTGCACAGGCAAGCCTTCATTTTAATTCTCCTGAATTAAATGCAGCAGTGAAAATACAGCAGTGTTTTCCATGTGGGAAGCAGTTTCACACCTTTATTTTGTTTGAGGTCAGTAGGAAGGTCTTGCAGCTGAGGAAGCGCTAAGCGTGAGTGTGAGCAGTCCACATCCCCATTCCCAAGTGTCCGTCAGTCCAGGAGGCCGGCACGACCGCTCACATTCCATGCCATCCTCTCTTCCAGCCGCACTGGCATATCAGGCAGCAGGCTGGCTGCCTGCAATACAAAACTTCCTCTAACTCTTAAAAAATGTAGCACACTGCTATAACTTCGGGTGCTAATTGCTGACACAGCCTGAATTATGGAGTCATAAACAGAGAACTTTTACTGTTGCATGGGGAATTATTTACAGTAGAGAAGTATGTGAATACCAAATTCTCTGAGTGATTTCTGGGTGGATTTCACATTTAACTTATGATAACTACCTTGATAAAAGCCCTGAGAGAATAATTCCATCTTGTAGCTTTTTCATGATTGCTATTGTATGGGTTATCGATCTTACACTTTTCATTTAGATACGCTAAATAGGGTTTTTTCTTCCATTAATAATGAGAAAAATTCCCCTTTTTGGTATGCTTTTCAGAATTAAAATTAGTATTAACATTATTTGGCTATCTGGTTGTGAAGGGAATTTCAATGATGTGAGCAAGAAAGTTAATTTCATTTTTAGAAGAATATTACTGGGTGAAGAATCACACATAGGAGAATTTGTGGGATGAATCTTCTCTCTGGCAGATTCGTGAATGGTCTGCAATGATAAAATTATTTTCTTTTTGCAGAAGAAAAGTTTTGGAAACCCCAACAAGCTCCTCCCTGTCTTAAAAGTAACATCCTTATTCTGTTAAACTCTAAAATTTGGGCTACCAATATAAACAAATTTTTGGTAGACTCTTTAGAGACCTCAGATTAATGGTGATGGCAGGGCTGAGCCATGCCCTGCCTCAGTACCTTCTGCACCACAGCAAAACTGAGTGCAGCAGTTTGCAGTGCTGGCTGGCAGCAGCTCTGCTCCTGGGGCTTTCCAGACTGAGTGGCCAGCTCGTTTTGCTGTTCTTGTCGTCTTTGTGTTCCTGTCCCTGGTGCTTTCAACAGGTGCCTGGCTTCCTGTGACATGCCTGGCAATTGGTTTTAACTGAAACAACAAGTAGCAAATATGGCACATTATGGATTTTGGATTTCTGGCATAAAACAGCTGACTCCATCCCCCTGCTCTTTGTTGCCTGGGTTCTCCTTTCAGCTCCCATATGGAAGCTGCAATTGGCCGTTCTTTTTGTACCTTGTCTGGTCCCAAGCTACTGCACGAGCCTGCTGGCCTTTTTCCTCCAACACCAACCCTACAGCAGGCCCAAATGGGCTTATAACACAGGTGAGTTATTTATAAAGACCAATTTCAGTTTAAAAAGGCTAATCCCACTAGGTGCCCTGTGTAGTCCATGGAGACAAACTTAAGACTCTTCCCAGGGAGCCCAGCGGGGAATAGGTTGTTGGGTTAATAGTTACTGTCTTAGTCCAATGCAAGAGCCTCTCTTGTCCATTCTGTACATTCCTCTGAAAAACCATATCTTGTCCATCACAGAAGTAAAGACCAGAATTTTTACTGTAGCTTAAGACTGTTATTGGGTCCTGCGTCAGTTTTCTCCTTTTAGGGTAAACAATCAAATTATTACAGTCTTTTCCACATTGTTTTGTTTTGTCTTCTGGACCTCTGATCCTGTTCAGTGCTCCCATCTAAACTCTTCCCAGATGGCATCTGATTTTATAGAAATGCAGAGTCCCAATGTGGTGCTTCACCAAGGCCTTCTCCCTGCTGAAGAGAGACTGGTTTATGTACCTCACAGGCAAAACAAGCCCTCAGTCCTGTTGAAGAACATTCCGGTGGTTGGAGCTAGAGCTCTTGCTTGTTAAATCATTTTCAATTCCAGGTCTGTTCTCCAAAGGATGTGTTGCTCTTCCTCAGTTGGCATCATCTGCAGACTTAATAAGCATGCTCTCTGTTTTATCATCCAGATCATTAGTGGAAGTATTGAATAGTCGTAGACCCAGAGCAGCTCCCCGTGGAACGCAGGGGTCCATACCGCTATTTTAATGCTGAAACGTTGATAGCTGCTTTCCAAGTGCTGCTTTCCAACCACCTTTGCATTCTCCCTGCAATGTGAAATCCCCATGCTTCCTTAATTCAGCTATGAGACTGCTATAAAAAACAGTGTCTAAAGTCAGGATATGTGACATCTGCTGCTGTTCTTCTACCTGCAAAACCTATCACCCTCTCAAAGGAAGAAATTATTTGGGTTTGACAGAATTTGTTCTTGAGAAATCTATAGTGGCTGCTGCTCAGATCCTACTTTCTCCTAGGTGCATACATGTAATGTGTTCAACTATTTGTTCCAGTTTGTTTTTACTTTTCCCAGGATTTCATGTTGCTTGTGTTTCATTTTTCCTTTCAGAGAAAGAGCCAACACCAAGAGCTGTGGATTTGGAGAAGTGGACACTGATAACGCCCATCCCGCATGTGAGTGCTGTTTGAAGTAAGGGGAGGGATGGTTTTGTGTGAAGGCCCAAGGCAGAAGCTCTCTCCTCGAGTCTGCCGCATTTCCAAGGTGACAAATCTCAGTGACCCAAGGCTCTTTGCAGAAAGTATGCAGGTAGACCTTCCCTGCTCACACAATTCTCACTAGCCTTATTGGTTGGTTTGGGTTTTTTTTTTGTACTCACACTGTGAGTCAAGGACTACTGCTGGCCTAAGAGCTGAGAACTGATCCTGATTTTTAAGTGTGATTCAGTTTCAGGTATAAACTTTACAGGCACTTACAAAATGAAAGCTATCTGTTGCAGAAAATGGTGGTGTTTTCTGTCTTTTCCTCAATTCCCTCCCCTGTAAATGAGGTCAGGAATGTTATAAAGCTAAAATCATTAATGGCTGCAAAGTGTTTTGAGATCCCTGAATGGAAGGGCTTATATAAGCGGGAAAGTCTTATTAGGATAATTATAATTGCCAACTGTACTGGCACAATATAGATCACTTAATGAGTTATTTGGCTTTTCCTTTCTCTCTCTCTCTCCCCGTCAGCTCCCCAAAGCCACATAAACAGATTGATTTTAATTGGCAACTTTCATTTCTAGCAAATGAATTTTTTACTGAAGTTCAAACTCAGCAGCAACATTTAGAAAATGCGAGTTGGTTTCAGATCAATTGGAATTTGCAGGGCCGCGGTAAAGAGGAAAGTCTCTATGCTCTTTGAACTAGAGAAGCACACACTGAACCTGCCTTTTGAATTATGAGCACTTCTCTCTCCATTACATTGCAGTGTGTTCACTGCAAGAGCTATGCTCAGCTGCTGACAAATGCTTGTGACTAATACGATGAAGGTGAATTGATGACTTAGGCTGGCGACTAACACGATATAGCTGATGGTCTCTGCGGAGGAAAAGAAACCTCCTTTGTAGTTTGATCTTCCACTGCTGTGATTTACTCTCTTGGTTTTGCCAGCATTTCACTTGTGTTGGTTTGAATGTGCGGTCTTCTGGAACTGACCCAGAGACGGGATGAGGAAACCAGCTCTTGCTGTTTTATTAGGACTTAAGGGACTATTGATAATCAGCTAGCTTCCTTCCTGTAAAACTTTTTCTCTCAGCTGCAGCAACCACTCATGTTCATCCCTGTGACTGAGAAGTGGCTACTTAAAGCTTTATAAAAGTCGATTAAGAAAACTATTAAGATTTAGGAAATTACGATTTCCTTGTAGGTATTATTACCTTACAGTCAGTAGTATCAGTGCTTAAATCAGTAGGGGTTTACTTCTTGTTGAGCCCTGAAAATTGTATCTAATATGCAATGTGGACCCATTTGGAAATGGCAAGTGTGTTGACAGCTATAGAGCATGTATGCCCTTTCTTTCTTTTCTTTCTTCTTGTGGGTTCCTTAAAGTGGTCTCACAGGTCGTTTGCCCATGCATTTAATTTGTACAATTGCCATAATAAGTAATGCAATACTTTATTATTATTACTTCTATACAATATTTAGCTGGAATTTGTACCTACAGATCTGTCCCTTTCTGCTAAATGTTTTTCAAATATACAAGTAGTGAAATCTCCACCCTGTAAAACAAATAGCGTAGCACAAAAGGTTGTTCCCCAGGTTTTCACGTTCACCTTCACTCCTACTGTCAGCATGGGGGGAAAACATAGCTCTTACAATACAAACCAGGGCCTCCTGAATCCCAGTGTCAAGGAGGAGGTGTCTTTGCTCAGGGGGGAATTGGTTACTTGCTTAGCCATCGCTTATCTAGACTTAATGCTCAATGCGTCATGGAAGAAATCCTCAGTGAACAAGAGCAGCCCAAAGGATTGCGCAGCCCCATTCTGCCTGAGCTCTTTAGCTGCTGAGCTGAGAAACCCTTGTGGAATACCACAAGGTGAGATGACGTGCAAATGGGCATCTTTATGGCAATGTCATAGGCTGGTGATGGTAGTTTTTTACATCACACGTGAGTAGTGTGGCATAGACCCACGGCACTGTATTCGGTTGTCAGGAAGACAAGTCCCAGTCTGTGTTTGCTGCTCCATCAGTATTTCGTTCTGCACAGTGCTGATGATCATACTACTTAGATAGCAATGAAACAAAACCACAGCTACCACTCAGTTCAACTTTCAAGAACAGCCAAAGTTTTTCATGCACTATTCTTTAGGATGTCCTGTTTACCTCTGGATTGATCATAGTGGACTTGACCATGCTTTGAAAACATGGGGGATGTCAGATGTGTAAATCCTGAATTGTGCCTCAGGGTCCTTCTGAAGCAGCAAAATGGGCTGGCTTCTGCCTGTTAGCCTTCCCACCCCCCATACACTTGGTGGAGAGGATGGCTTACGCTGTAGAGCTGCTGTCAGTTTTTTCCTACAACAAGTTAAAAATTTAAATCTTACTGCCATCCATACTAAAGATAATGCTGATGTTTACAGCCCCTGGAAGCCCTTAGATAAATGTACTATGTCTGTATTACCTGCCTTGAATCCAAAATGTTACAGCAGAAATCACATCCCATACAAGACTATCAGCTATAGTCTTGCTACAGCAGAGCCCTGTTGCATGTCTAATTAGCTTTGTATCTCGGGGGCGCAGGGGGATGTGTGTCAAAGAACACTCTGACATGAAAGTCCCAGAACATCACCGGGTCTCTGAGGGAATGCTGCCTCATCTCTGCTCTCTGTTCGGCCTCAGACTTCCCAACTTGTGCTTATTACTTGGTATAATGGTCCTGGTCCTATTGGGTTGGAACATACTCACCCCTTGGCAGAGACTAGCTGCGTGTTTCAGGTGCAGCTCTGGGGACTCTTGCTTTGTGTGCCTCTTTCTGCAGTTAGCTGTTGTCCTGCTGTCTAAGCCCGGGGCTGGGGAGCTGCCAGGCGCTGTACCGCGGCTCTGCAGTAAGCCGTGGTTGTGGTTTGGAATTGCCCCAACAGCCTTACCTCCCTCTAGACCTCCTCAGCTCTGTACAGCATCCACATGGCAGCCCTATGAAGAGTGTGGGTATCTTGAGATACCCAATCTGAAGTGCTCTTTTTCTGGTCAACCATGCCAAAGAACAGGAGGAAAACTAAGACTAAAAATTCCAGTTTTATTTGTGTCTCAGAGGTGTGATCTCTGTGTGCTCAACATGGCTTTACCTTCACCAGGAGCGGTAACAGCAACCAGCCCAGCACTTGGCTTACTTCTTGAGGACCTTCAGTCACTGCTTCATCTTTTGCTACTGGTCAACCAGTTTCCATACAGATTGAGAGTATCAAGGTGGGATGCAATGCCATACAAGCATCAATAACAACACTGCACTTGGCATGTAGAGCATTTCTTTGTGCGTGAGGTTGCTAGATGTGGTGACAGCTCTCATTTTTTCCCAGGGATAGGTTAGTTTCAAAGGCCTTTTCCTTCAGCTAAAACAGAAATTGTTAATATTGAAGGTACGTTACAGTCTTTAGAAGCAGAGGGAAAAAATGCTTAGAATGGCCAACAGGGGCATTTTCCAGTGGCATTTTCCACTGTAACCAGTGCCACCAGTCTCCGATTTGAGCAAGTTTCCATTAAATCCTTCATCTCATGCTACTTGATGGCTCAGCAGCATCACGGGGACCTGCATGGTGGAGCGGATTGCTGTGGCTACAGGCTCGGTGCCATTCCTGGGGGCTCTGGGTGCTGTGAGTGAGAACAAGGAGGCATTTATATCTTTTGGGGAAAGTTCTGCTTTTTCTTAATACCTTTTTTTTTTTTTTTTCACACCATAGTTCTTTGACTGAACACTCTAATGCTTTGAAAGGACAATTTGATTTCTGCTGTTCAGCGGAGGTGATGTGTTTATAGCATCCCTCCTCACCTCTTTCTCCTGGCTTTTGTGGCTTTTAAAGAAGGAATTGGACCAAGACTGTGCATCAGTTGTGGGTGAGAAGGGTGCTGACGGGTGGCAGGTGCAGGCAGTCCCGCCTGCTGCTGGCCAGAGACTGCCCAGAGTAGCAGTGGGAAAACCTCTTGAAAAATAGTGAATATATCAGAAAATGGGAGAGACTTGATATCATTTACTGGTTCAGTGGGGACCTGGCAAGCCCTAATAGCCCCAAAATGGGAAAGGAGAAGTTCTGAAATTTAAAATCTTTCTGATTTTCCCCTTTTTATTTATTAATGTTAAAGAAATAGGAAATTCTCAGCTAGTTCATTCCTGTGGTTTGCAAACAAAACTTGTTCATTATTTTGCTTTCCTTTCAAAAAGATATTTCTTTATTTAAATATTGACCTACCAATTTAAAATGAGAAGAGATTTAGAAAAAGGATCAATAATCTGAAAATGAGATGGAGGATTTTGTGTTGGACTGAATGGAGCATTTTACCCAAAATGACATTTTGAGTGTTTTTTCTTTTTGTTGCCTGAAAGATATTTGTATTTGGACTGGAGTTAATTGTTTTGTTTCAGCATTACAAACTGCTGCATAATTCCAGAGAGACACAAGCAGGGGAGACTCCAATAATTATTTATTAGCTATGGACAGTAAAGCTAAGGGAATTAATTCTTGGACTTGGGATTTTTCCTGCTATTTTCCCATGCTTTATGCATTTAGGTTAATCTTTGCTTCTTGCTCCCTTGCATTAACCCTCTTTCTTTAAGCATCTCTTTAATTGTGAATCTCACAGCAATTTTTTGTTTTCCCTGTGTATGTTTGTTTTATTTTAATTGCTCCACCTAGAAACTGTTGAAATTCTTCAGGTATCACCAAGGAGAGGGAAACGTGGATCAGGATTGGGCCAGCAAGCCCTGCAGGCTCAGCTGCGGCCTTCCCGAAGGCATAGCACACAGAAGACATGGACTTGTAAAGTAAGAGAAATGATGAACAATAGGAGTATTGCCAGTACATTTAGGTGCCAAAATTCAGTTCAGGGCAGTATTATGCCAACCACTAGTGCAAGAAGTAATCCCTGCCATGGACACCTTGTAGTCTAGGTAGACAGGGCAGGATAACTAGGTAAAAGCAGCATATTCGACAGGTTTTGAGTGGAGTTGCAGTACCAGGAGATGGAGGTGCTTGCTGGGAAGTAGGGGCCGTCGGCAGCACGATGCTGGCTGCAGGGACCCAAATGTGTGCCTGTGCCGTCAGAAGGGATGGGGCACCGGGAAGGAGCTGCGGGAGATCCCCGCTGCCCTCACCGGTTGCAAGCAAAAAGCCAGAAGGCAGCGTGCCATTTCATACAGTCAGCCTGTTGTTATCCTGATCTAGCATGACAAATTGGTGTTCCCAGAGTGGCAGCAGAGTAATCAGACTGTGACAAATGGTTTACTTAGAGCAATTTGTTTTCATTTTACTGAAAATTTCCACAATCTTAACAAAAGGTTCCCCCCCTGCCTCCTCACTACCACTGCCTCCTTCTTCCTTTAATGGCGTTGGCATGATGTTGAGAGAGGGACTTGGACCTGACCTGTGGCCAAGAGGGCAGCGTGGCAGCTGGGAGACCACATTTCAGGGGACCCTGGGCTTTTTGCAGCTGGAAGTGGTTGCTGGAGGCAATGCGCTGGTGAGTGTGGAGCCCCCCCTCCATTAGCCACAGGGCTGTATACGTGCTTTTGCCTGCGTTTCTCACGTAGGAGCTGAGCTACCTCTCACCTTTTGCAGGTTGGTTCCTGGTAGATGAAGGGTGTGTGGGAGCACAGGTTTCCCTGAGGGTCTGAAAAGGGTGTCTGTCAGTCTGGCACCTTTCACAATTACTAAAACCCAAGCACAGCCTTATACCAGTGATGTAGCTGGGAAAGGGAAGCTGTGTCTACCTGAAGCACTGGCAGCGACATCTGTCCCATGGGTGACGGGGCAACTGGGCAGCCCCATCCCTGTTTGTGGCACAACTGGGTCCGTCTGCTTTAGCACGCTTGCAAAAGCCAAAGAATACAGAGAGAAGAGGGAAACTGCTAAAAATGAAATGATGCCAAAAACTGACCAGGAATTTGAGATTGTTCAAGTCCCTGTCCTGACAGTGCCTCCAGCTAGCCCTGGGATGGGAACCTCACTACCTTTCCCTGCTTGAGTCGCAGCCCAGTCTTGCATGGGGCTTTTCAGTACCGTAGTGCCACTGCAAGGTTAAAACTTGGATGGATTCACCTACTTGGCTTTCCTGGCAGAGCGATGACAAATGGGTAAACTCTGCATTTGCCTGTTTAGCAGAACTTCACTCTGCCCTACAGCAGGGAAGTAACTGTCATGAGACTGACCTAGGAGCGGGCTGAACTCAGACTCCTCATCTTCTACTTACTCCAGTTGCTCTCATTTATAATTACCTACTGCTTCCAAGTGCAGTTCTTGCGGTTTCAGCAGCCAGCGCTTTCCATGGGCTGCAGGAAAGGGAGACCAACGCCTTGCGTAAAATAAAAGGGTACTGGTGTGTGGGGGCTGGAGCCAGGGGCTCTGTGCTGTGCGGATGAGGCTGGGAGGGCAGGGAAGAGTTGGGCTGGTGGTAGGGCACTCTGCTGCAGTTGGCCTTTAGATGTGGGTTATTGAGATGAATATTGAGAGTGCCCCACTCAATACCATTCTTCAAAATCGTGCACCGGGACGGGCTTGACAGCAGAGCTAGCTGGCAGGTCTGTGCCATCCAGCTCTTTTTCAGTTCTGGCTTCTTTTGTGTCTGATCTTTTCCAAAAATGCATCGGTGCCCAGGGCAGAGTACCTGGGACTCTGCAGACGTGACACGTGCTGCTGCACTCCTTTGAACCCACACCAAAGCCAGAAAAAGTTATTTGGGGCTTTCTGTGGTGCAAGCCTTGCTTCTGGACAAATGGTAGGCCTGGAGCTTTAGAGGGTGAAGCGATAAAGTCACGGATTTTCTCCATCATGCTGCCTGTGGCTGCTACTTTTTTGTATCTACATGCAATTATTTAAAGATTACCTCACTACAGGCTAATGGGATGAAATGTTCAGGCCACTCTTTTATGAGAGGTTGGATGCGACCACCTATAATGCTCTCCTTTGACTCCGAGGTCTGCCTGTAGCCTCAAGGACTTGGTTTGGCAAACTCCTGCGTTAGGTGCTGGTACTACATCTTGCATCCTTGTGCTACTGCACAAATACTCAAAAATGTGATGCAATTTACTGCTGTGTCCCCCATCCAACTGCCAGAGACATCCATCAAGGTCTGGGGAGCAGCCAGCCCAGCCTTCTTCCTGCACTTTGTTGCAATAGCAGTTGTGTCTGAAAATAGTACGGTGCCACTTAAAGAGCCTGACAGTGTAATGGCTTTCCTTAAATGAAATTCCCAGTCCGTTGGCAACTTTGCTCTTTACAGAAGCCCTTGGAAATAGCACAGCGGTGTGTAACTAACTGATGCCCACTGGAACATGTCCCTGGTCTTGGGTGGAACGAGCTTTCTGGTATATGCTCATACAACAAAATTACTTAAGTAAGACCATTATGACAACATGGTTTTCATAATGTATTAGCAAACATAATAAAGCGATGGAAAATTACTTGCACTAATCGGACATCCATAAATAGACTCAAATAGTATGTTTGACTCTCAATTGAAGTGAATAATTTATCAGCTGATTAAATCTGATCATTTTGTACAACCTGCCAGTAGTTTTCCAGTGCATGTTTTTACTGTCCATATATCTCCATTAGATTGATGGATTTGCATGGTTTGGAATGGTAGTAGTCAGGGAAATGCCATGTGTAAGTAAATAAAGCCAGATTTACAACGTTGGGGCACCACTCTCAGATAGCTGACACCAAAATGGGGTGCCGTTACATATTTAAATAATAGCTGCTCTGCATCTCACAGGTGATTTCTTAAGACCTAGGGAAAAAGAAGAAAAAAACCCAAACCCTCAACTGCCAAATATAACCTTCCAGGTACTGCGAGTAGGGCAGGAAAGCTGCCCAGAGCCCCCACAGCACCTTCTGGGGTTGCTCAAGGAGAGCGGTGCAGTGTGACGACAAGCGGAGGAGATCACAGCGCTCAGTGTTCCAGTCCTGCTTTGTCAGGGGTGGTAAGTCCCAGTGGTGAACACCCTGCAGACACCATCTTTCCATCTCCCCCCTCTTCTGTCCACGTCTCCTCTCACTATACCTGCTCCCACCCGCACTTGCATGCTGTCTGCACCTGCATGGGGGTTTTCTGAATATTTTGGTGTTTGCTTTCCTTCCTTGATGTTAAACACTAGTTCTCTTTCACTGTTTCGATGTGAGAAATTTCCCTTGATGGCACAGTAAAGTCTGTATTTGGGTGCAGAATCCCACATGGCTGCAAAACTTCCAAAGAGATACAATTAAAAAGAAATTACACTTGTAGATAAATTGAATATTAGATAGACGCAGAGGTCTTAGGCAAAGTCTTCTGGGAAGTGCGGTATTACTGAAGGCCAAGCCTGACAACCTGTGCTCTGGCTTGCTCTGGACGGTCACTTTGTCCTGTGCCACACAGCCCTGAAGTCCCTGTGTCCCCACGCCTTTGGAGGCTGGTGCAGGATTGCAGGGTCCTGCTCCGGTGCCCTGTGGCAGGCAGTCTGGAGCTGGCATCGCACCCTGACCAGGTTGGGGCTGGGAACGGGGCTGCCGCAGGGCCAGCAAGGGGAGATGGATTCCCCCCACCTCTAATGTGTGCAGCTCGCGTTTCATCTGTGGAAATCAGAGGGCGGTCAGTTGAAAAGGGTGATGATGAAGCTTACTTGCAGAGTAAACTCTGCAAACAAGATAGGTGTACAGAAATGCAAGTGCAGATACTCTCTGGATTTGTCTGACTGCTTCTTTTGCACTAAGGGAACATGCCAACAACCTGTCATGAACCGAGGAGCGCTGGTTTCAGTGCTCAGCATGATAATCCCAATTCTGCTCTCCTTTGAGAACTGTACCAGTGAAACTCCTGCTGACTTCCCTAGGAGGAAAGGGAGGAACTTGGCATCAGCCGATTTGCAGGGTTGCTTAGCAGTAATTTAAAGGAATTAAAATGAAAAGCACCAAAGGGATGAACCAGTCAGCCAGGGAGCATTTGTAGGGCTAGCTGTGTGTGAAGCAGGGATAATAACTGTTGCCTTTTCCCTTCAAATTTGTAGCTGAAACGTCCCTGTTATCCCCAAAGGTCATCAGTTCAATTCCTGACTAAGAAAGAAGGAGAATGGAGAGAAAGAGAACAGATTTTCAGTACTGAATCAATACTTCAGGCAGATAGAGGTGCGAGTACAGAATAAGTATAAAAAATGACTATATAACAGCATATAAAAGTAAGCTTGTAAAATATTTATCTTTGGCAAGTCAATAAAGTTAGTGTTAGTGTTGTTAATTTGCACTGGAAATATTTCCTGTGTCTGTCTCAGAGTGGTGGCAGGTTAGGACCCATAATTAGCAACATTTTATAGAGGAAAAATGCAATTTTTTTTTTTCTGTATCAAATTGCTGCAAAACTAGATCCCAGCCTGGACTGGCACAGAGCAGTGAAACCTGGAGAGCGCCTAGGAAGATGTAGTTGTTTTTTGAAAGGAGAGGCTTCAGGCCAGCCCGGGCTCAGCACAGTGTGGGTGAGGGATGTAGCCAAACAGGGAAAGAATGGCCAAAGCTTTGGATTTGGCAGAGCTTTCTACTGCTTGCATCTCGTGAGTACTGCTGCTGCCTTTGGTGGGACTAGCTTTTGTCCAAGCCTTCAGATAATTAGCAGCGCTGGCAGCGTTATGCTCCTCAGATACACTCAGCCAAATAACACTGTTGTGTGGCTCTGGGCTGGCAAGCTGGGACATGCTGGGGGTGTGGTTCAGAGGTTGGAGCTGTGTCTTGCCTCTTGCCAACCCTTGCACGAGAAGAATTAGCTTAAACCCAGATTCACTGGTTCGGGTCTTCTGGGAAGGCACAGAAATGCTGATCTACCGCGGTTTCTGCTCTAGCTTCTTCACGTCTGTTTACACTAATGCAGCAGGTGATGATGTTAGTCCTAGCACACACCTCTGTGTCTTCTAGCACTGGCCATGATTACTGTGATACAGGGACTGGTTCTTCCAAAATGCCTTTCTCGACTTGGACTGGACAATGTCGTTCATCTCTTCCCTCTCCTTTGGGGATAAAAACCAAGTTATTCTTGTACAACCTGTTGAATGGACTGATGTATGGGAGTACCTGCCAAGCTTGTCTTGAAGGATGGCACCAAAAGTCAGGATTGGGATTCACAAAATCCGACATTTTCTTTGCATCGTTAAATATCAGTCTTGAGGACGCTCCCTAGGTTTTGTTGTTTATGCGTTGCTAAGTTGACATTTGACACTTAAGTAGGAAAGACAAATTGCTGTGTTTGGCAAAGCTGCCAAACGTTCATCAGTTAGTGATGAACTAGTTAGTGATAAGAAATTGATGTTCAGGTATTTGGGTAGTATCCAAAGCAAACAGATAGGGTCAAATGCTTTACCCAACTGCATCGATATCCTTCTCTTGACTTAAGTGGAGTTAAGACAATTTACCAGCTAGGTACCTCAAAAGAGTACTTATTTCCTGGTGCATTAGCAGCAAGATCAGAGCCTAGGAGAGTTATTTAGCTGTGCATCACAGTATGTTCGGTGCCGATTCCCTGCAGGCTCCCTTGTGCGTGCAGGCAGAGCTCACTGTTTGCTTGCTCGCTCAGTCTGCTCTTCCTTTTGGACCTGGCATGCGTTTCAGCATTTGTTGTTTGCTGTTTCTTTTCTTTTTCAAGCCTAATACGGCCACCAATCTTTTTATGTGCCCCTTCTCTTCCTACCCCAAATAAGGAGACCAGGAGCTTCTTAATCTGGTTTCATTGTCATCATTTTGAAAGCAGAGAGTAGCTGCTGATAATGCCACAACACTTTTTGGCACTATATTATACAATACCATTTGCAACTGGAAGGGAAGATGGTGATGTGAGGGAAAAGGCTAGGTTTTACTTTTCTGCATCATTTCACCGAAGGAAGGTATTACTTCTGAAACTCAAGGAAAATGTTGCAAATTACTACAATGGTAGAGCCGTTTAGCTCTAAAAACCAGT